>NC_092731.1:14000958-14278739 GCF_047496885.1 Scyliorhinus torazame | reverse complement strand
AACTCTGATCTCCGAGCTGCACTTGTGGCTCAGCCAAGGTGACGGCTCCGCAAGGGTTAAGATGCACCTCTCCAAACCTGTTTATCGCCCAATTTTCCTCCCTCCGCTGGCGCCATCCCTGCTTTCCTTCGTTTCAGCTTGGGATTTTTTAACTCTCCCTTTTGCGCCCGGGGTTGGGCCGCTCTGCCCCCGCGGTGCCCCCGCTTTGCCCCTTCCTCGCCCCCCTCACCCCGCTGTACTCACGGCTCAGTTCGCTGCGGTGCTGGGGTTTGCTGCCCTGGTTTGCGGCGGGACATGTTCCGGGCTCCCGGCTCCGGGGAGCCTCCAGCCGCCGCTCAGACCCGCCTGTCACCCCCTCCTCCAGCCCGGGGGCTCCGCTCCCCCTCTCCCTGCCGCGGAGAGACTGAGAGTGGCAGAGGGGAGGGAGGAGAGAGAGAGAGAGAGAGGGAGGGAGGAGAGAGAGAGCGAGAGGGGGAGGGAGGAGAGAGAGGAGCAAGTTCAAGGCGGAGAGACTGGGTCCGGGGGAGGAGACACCGAGAGAGGGAGGGATAGAGAGAGGGGGAGGGATAGAGAGAGAGAGAGGGGATAGAGAGATAGAGAGAGAGGGGGGATAGAGAGAGCGAGAGAGGGGAGGGATAGAGAGAGGGGGGATAGAGAGAGAGGGGGGGGGATAGAGAGGGGGGGGATAGAGAGAGGGGGATAGAGAGAGAGAGAGGGGGAGGGAGAGAGAGAGGGATAGGGGGAGGGATAGAGAGAGGGATAGGGGGAGGGATAGAGAGAGAGAGGGGGAGAGATAGAGAGAGGGATAGAGATAGGGGGAGAGATAGAGAGAGATAGAGGGGGATAGAGAGAGAGAGGGATAGAGAGGGATAGCGAGAGGGGGAGGATAGAGAGAGAGAGAGAGAGGGAGAGGGAGAGAGAGAGGGATAGGGGGGATAGAGAGAGAGGGATAGAGATAGAGAGGAGAGGGATAGAGAGAGAGGGATAGAGAAAGAGAGAGAGGGATAGAGAGATAGCGAGAGGGGGGAGGGATAGAGATAGAGAGAGAGGGGGAGGGAGAGAGAGAGGGATAGGGGGAGGGATAGAGAGAGGGATAGGGGGAGGGATAGAGAGAGAGGGATAGAGATAGGGGGAGAGATAGAGAGAGAGAGGGATAGAGAGAGGGATAGAGAGATAGAGAGAGAGGGATAGAGATAGAGAGAGGGGGAGGATAGAGAGAGAGAGAGGGATAGAGAGTGGGGGAGGATAGAGAGAGAGGGGGAGTATAGAGAGAGAGAGGGTTAGAGAGGGGGGAGGGACAGAGAGAGAGAGAGAGAGAGGGATAGAGAGGGGGGAGGATGGAGAGCGAGGGATAGAGAGAGAGAGAGAGGGATAGCGAGAGGGGGAGGGATAGAGAGAGAGATAGAGGGATAGAGAGAGGGTGAGGGATAGAGAGAGGGGGGGATAGAGAGAGAGATAGAGAGAGGGGGAGGGATAGAGAGAGAGAGATAGAGAGGGGGAGGGATAGAGAGAGAGAGAGAGAGGGGGAGGGGATAGAGAGAGCGAGAGAGAGAGGGATAGAGAGGGGGGAGGATGGAGAGCGAGGGATAGAGAGAGAGAGAGGGATAGAGATAGAGAGGGGGGAGGATGGAGAGCGAGGGATAGAGAGAGAGAGAGGGATAGAGAGAGAGGGGGAGGGATAGAGAGAGAGAGAGAGAGGGATACAAGGAGAGATAGAGAGAGAGAGGGAGGGATAGAGAGAGGGGGAGGGATAGAGAGAGAGAGAGGGGGAGGCATAGACAGAGAGGGGAAGGGATAGAGAGGGGGAGGGATAGAGAGAGAGAGGGAGAGGGATAGTGAGAGAGAGAGGAATAGAGAGAGGGGGAGGGATAAGGAGAGAGAGAGGGATAGAGAGAGGGGGAGGGATAGAGAGAGAGAGGGATAGAGAGAGGGGGAGGGATAGAGAGAGAGAGGGATAAAGAGAGGGGGTGGTATAGAGAGAGGGATAGAGAGGGGGAGGGATAGATAGAGAGAGAGGGGGGAGGGATAGAGAGAGAGGGATCGAGAGAGAGAGAGAGAGGGATAGAGGGAGGGGGAGGGATAGATAGAGGGGGATAGAGTGAGGGGGGCGGATAGAGAGAGAGAGAGGGGGGTAGAGAGCGAGAGGGATAGAGGGGGAGGGATAGAGAGGGAGGGATAGAGAGAGGGGGAGGGATAGATAGAGAGAGAGGGTTAGAGAGAGGGGACAACAGAGATGGATAGGGAGAGAGAGCGAGAGGGATAGAGAGAGAGAGAGGGATAGAGAGAGCGAGAGAGCGATAGATAGAGAAAGAGGGATAGAGAGAGGGGGAGGGAGAGAGAGAGAGGGATAGAGAGAGAGGGGGATAGATAGAGAGAGAGAGGGATAGAGAGAGAGAGAGGGATAGAGAGAGAGAGAGGGATAGAGAGAGGGGGGGCTACAGAGAGAGGGGGAAGAGAGAGAGAGGGTTAGAGAGAGGGATAGAGAGAGAGAGAGAGGGAGGGATAGAGAGAGAGGGTGAGGGATAGGGAGAGAGAGAGGGGGAGGGATAGAGAGAGAGGGATAGAGATAGGGGAAGAGAGAGAGGGATAGAGAGAGAGAGGGATAGAGAGAGGAGGGATAGAGAGAGGGACAGAGAGAGAGAGAGGGATAGAGAGAGAGGGATAGCGAGAGGGGGAGGGATAGAGAGAGAAGGATAAGAGAGGGGGAGGGATAGAGAGAGAGGGGGGATAGAGAGAGAGAGAGGGATAGAGAGAGAGGGGGAGGGATAGAGAGAGAGGGGGAGGGGTAGAGAGAGAGAGGGATAGAGAGGCTGGAGGGATAGAGAGAGAGAGAGAGAGGGGGGGGAGGGATGGGAGAGAGAGAGAGAGAGGGATAGAGTGAGGGGGAGGGATAGAGAGAGAGAGAGGGATAGAGAGAGAGAGAGAGCTGGATAGAGAGAGAGGGGGGATAGAGAGAGAGAGAGGGATAGAGGTTAGAGAGAGGGGGAGGAGTGAGAGAGGGGAGAGAGAGGGGGAGGGATAGAGAGTGAGAGAGAGGGATAGAGAGAGAGAGAGGGGGAGGATAGAGAGAGTGAGGGATAGAGCGAGAGAGAGGGATAGAGAGAGCGGGAGGATAGAGAGAGGGATAGAGGGGGAGGGATAGAGAGAGGGGGGGGATCGAGAGAGAGAGAGGGGAATAGAGAGAGAGAGAGGGATAGAGAGAGGGGGAGGGATAGAGAGAGGGGGAGGGATAGAGAGAGGGGGAGGGATAGAGAGAGGGGGAGGGAGAGAGAGAGGGGAACAGAGAGAGGGGGAGGGATAGGGAGAGAGAGAGGGATAGAGAGAGAGGGAGGGATAGAGAGAGAGAGGGATAGAGAGAGGGGGAGGGATAGAGAGAGAGGGATAAAGAGAGGGCCTGGGATAGAGAGAGAGAGAGGGAGAGGGATAGAGAGAGAGAGAGGGATAGAGGGATTGAGAGAGAGCGAGTGGGATCAATAGAGGGATAGAGAGAGAGGAGGGATAGAGAGAGAGAGGAATAGAGAGGGGGAGGGATAGAGAGAGAGAGGGAGAGAGGGGGATAGAGGGAGAGAGAGGGATAGATAGAGAGAGAGGGTTTGGGATAGAGAGAGAGAGAGAGGGGGATAGAGAGAGGGGGAAGGATAGAGAGAAAGAGAGAGAGGGATAGAGAGAGTGAGAGGGATAGAGAGAGGGATAGATAGAGAGAGAGGGATAGATAGAGAGGGATAGAGAGAGGGGAGGGATATAGAGAGAGAGAGAGAGGGATAGACAGAGAGAGAGGGATAGATAGAGAAGAGGGATAGAGAGAGGGAGGGGGAGGGATAGAGAGAGATACAGAGAGAGAGAGATAGAGAGAGCGAGAGGGATAGATAGAGAGAGGGAGGGATAGAGAGAGAGAGGGATAGATAGATAGAGAAAGAGGGTTAGAGAGAGGGGAGGGGACGGATAGAGAGAGCTAGAGGGATAGAGAGAGAGAGGGAGGGTAGATAGAGAGAGAGGGATAGAGAGAGAGAGAGGGCTAGACAGAGAGAGGGAGAGGGATAGAGAGAGGGAGGGATAGAGAGAGAGAGGGATAGAGAGAGGGGGGAGGGATAGAGAGAGAGGGATAAAGAGAGGGCATGGGATAGAGAGAGAGAGAGGGATAGAGAGAGAGAGGGATAGAGAGAGGGATAGAGAGAGAGGGATAAAGAGAGGGCATGGGATAGAGAGAGGGAGAGGGATAGAGAGAGGGAGAGGGATAGAGAGAGAGAGAGGATAGAGAGAGAGAGGGATAGAGAGAGGGGGGGGATAGAGAGAGAGGGATAAAGAGAGGGCATGGGATAGAGAGAGAGGGGGGGATAGAGGGATTGAGAGAGCGAGTGGGATCAATAGAGGGATAGAGAGAGGAGAGGGATAGAGAGGAATAGAGAGGGGGAGGGATAGAGAGAGAGAGGATAGAGGGAGAGAGAGGGATAGAGGAGAGAGAGAGGGATAGATAGAGAGAGGGTTAGGATAGAGAGAGAGAGAGGGATAGAGAGAGAGAGGGATAGAGAGGGGTGAGGGATAGAGGGAGAGGGGTAGAGAGCGAGAGGGATAGAGAGAGGGGGAGGGATAGAGAGAGAGAGAGGGTTAGAGAGAGGGGGAGGGATAGAGAGAGATAGAGAGAGAGAGGGATAGAGAGAGAGAGGGATAGAGAGAGAGAGGGATAGATAGAGAGAGAGGGATAGTTAGAGAGGGATAGAGAGAGGGGAGGGATAGAGAGAGAGAGAGGGATAGACAGAGAGAGGGATAGATAGA
This sequence comes from Scyliorhinus torazame, assembly GCF_047496885.1. Lineage (NCBI taxonomy): Eukaryota > Metazoa > Chordata > Chondrichthyes > Carcharhiniformes > Scyliorhinidae > Scyliorhinus > Scyliorhinus torazame. The sequence continues at coordinate 14,273,966 of NC_092731.1, read as the reverse complement.
TAGAGAAAGAGAGATAGAGAGAGGGAGGGGGAGGGATAGAGAGAGATACAGAGAGAGAGGGATAGAGAGAGCGAGAGGGATAGATAGAGAGAGGGAGGATAGAGAGAGAGAGGGATAGATAGATAGAGAAAGAGGGTTTGAGAGAGGGAGGGGACAGATAGAGAGAGATAGAGAGGGATAGAGAGAGCGAGAGGGATAGAGAGAGGGATAGGAGTGGGATAGAGAGAGAGGGATAGAGAGAGAGGGATAGAGAGAGAGGGATAGAGAGAGAGAGGGATAGACAGAGAGAGGGAGAGGGATAGACAGAGAGAGGAGAAGGATAGAGAGAGGAGGAGGGAGAGGGGTGGGAGGGAGTGGGGAGGGGTGGGAGGGGGGATAGAGAGAGGGAGGGGGGATAGGAGGGAGAGGGAGGGAGGGGGGATAGAGAGAGGGAGGGGGGGATAGAGAGAGTGGAGGGAGGGAGGGAGGGATAGAGAGGGAGGGACGGAGAGAGACAGAGGGGTAGAGGGATAGAGAGAGAGCGCGATTTAGAGAGAGGGGGGATAGAGCGAGAGAGAGAGGGATCGAGAGAGAGAGAGAGCGAGGGATAGAGAGAGGGGGAGGGATAGAGAGAGAGAGAGATAGAGAGAGAGAGGGGGAGGGATAGATAGAGAGAGAGAGAGAGGGGGGGGAGGGAGAGAGGGAGAGGGATAGAGAGAGAGAGGGATAGAGAGAGAGAGGAATAGAGAGAGAGAGAGGGATAGATAGAGGGGGAGGGATAGAGAGAGAGAGAGAGATAGACAGAGAGAGGGATAGAGAGAGGGGGAGGGATAGAGAGAGAGGCATAGAGAGAGAGAGGGATAGAGAGAGGGGTGGGATATAGAGAAAGGGATAGATAGAGAGAGAGGGATAGAGAGAGGGAGGGATAGAGTGGACGGGGGATAGAGAGAGAGCGAGAGAGAGGGATAGAGCGAGTGGGAGGGATAGAGAGAGACAGGGATAGAGAGAGGGTAGGGATAGATAGAGAGGTATAGTTAGAGAGAAGGGGACAGATAGAGAGAGAGGGATAGAGAGAGGAATAGAGAGCGAGAGAGGGATAGAGAGAGAGAGAGGGATAGACAGAGAGAGAGAGGGATAGAGAAAGAGGGGGGTAGGGCTAGAGAGAGGGAGGGGAGGGATAGAGGGAGGGAGGGATTGAGCGAGGGACGGGGGGGATAGAGCGAGGGATAGAGAGAGGGAGGGAGGGAGGGATAGAGAGAGAGAGGGAGGGATAGAGGGAGGGAGGGATAGAGGGAGGGAGGGATAGAGGGAGGGAGGGATAGAGGGAGGGATAGAGAGGGAGGGATAGAGGGAGGGAGGGAGGGATAGAGAGAGGGAGGAATAGAGAGAGAGGGAGGGATAGAGAGAGGGATAGAGAGAGGTGAAGAGATAGAGAGAGGGAGGGATAGAGAGAGAGAGAGAGATGGAGAGCGAGAGGGATCGATAGAGGGATAGAGAGGGAGGGGGGGATAGAGAGAGACGGGGAGGGATTGAGAGAGAGGGAGGGATAGAGAGAGAGGGAGGGATAGAGAGAGAGGGAGGGATAGAGAGAGGGAGGGATAGAGAGAGGGAGGGAAGGATAGAGAGATAGGGAGGGAAAGAGGGAGAGGGAGGGATAGAGAGAGGGAGGGACAGAGAGAGGGTGGGAGGGAGGGATAGAGAGAGGGAGGGAGGGATAGGGAGAGAGTGATGGAGAGAGAGAGAGAGGGAGGGATAGAGAGAGGGAGGGAGGGGATAGAGAGAGAGGGACAGAGGGAGGGAGGGACAGAGGGAGGGAGGGACAGAGGGAGGGAGGGACAGAGGGAGGGAGGGACAGAGGGAGGGAGGGATAGAGAGAGAGAGGGATAAAGAGAGGGAGGGATAGAGGGATAAAGAGAGGGAGGGATAGAGGGAGAGAGGGAGGGATAGAGAAAGTGAGGGATAGATAGAGAGAGGGATAGAGAGGGAGGGATAGAGAGATGGAGGGGTAAGGTTAGAGAGGGCGTGGGATAGAGAGAGTGGGATAGAAAGAGAGAGAGAGAGGGAGGGATAGAGAGCGAGGGAGGGGGATGGAGTGAGAGAGAGGGAGGGATAGAGAGAGAGAGAGGGAAGGATAGAGAGAGGGAGGGATAGAGAGAAGGCCTGAGGGTGGGAGGGATAGAGAGGGAGGGATAGAGAGAGAGAGAGGGATAGAGAGAGAGGGATAGATGGATAGGGAGAGAGGGATAGAGAGAGGGAGGGATAGAGAGAGGGAGGGATAGAGAGAGGGGAGGGATAGAGAGAGGGGGAGGGATAGAGAGAGAGGGAGGGAGGAAGGGATAGAGAGAGGGATAGAGAGAAAGGGGTAGAACATAGAACATTACAGCGCAGTACAGGCCCTTCGGCCCTCGATGTTGCGCCGACCTGTGAAACCACTTTAAAGCCCATCTACACTATTCCCTTATCGTCCATATGTCAATCCAATGACCATTCAAATGCCCTTAGTGTTGACGAGTCCACTACTGTTGCAGGCAGGGCATTCCACACCCTTACTACTCTCTGAGTAAAGAACCTACCTCTAATATCTGTCCTGTATCTATCTCCCCTCAATTTAAAGCTATGTCCCCTCGTGCTAGACATCACCATCCGAGGAAAAAGGCTCTCACTGTCCACCCTATCCAATCCTCTGATCATCTTGTATGCCTCAATTAAGTCACCTCTTAACCTTCTTCTCTCTAACGAAAACAGTCTCAAGTCCCTCAGCCTTCCCTCATAAGATCTTCCCTCCATACCAGGCAACATTCTGGTAAATCTCCTCTGCACCCTTTCCAATGCTTCCACATCCTTCCTATAATGCGGCGACCAGAATTGCACGCAATAATCCAAATGCGGCCACACCAGAGTTTTGTACAGCTGCAACATGACCTCATGGCTCCGAAACTCAATCCCTCTACCAATAAAAGCTAACACACCGTACGCCTTCTTAACAACCCTCTCAACCTGGGTGGCAACTTTCAGGGATCTATGTACATGGACACCGAGATCTCCCTGCTCATCCACACTGCCAAGAATTTTACCATTAGCCCAGTACTCTGTCTTCCTGTTATTCCTTCCAATGAATCACCTCACACTTTTCTGTATTAAACTCCATTTGCCACCTCTCAGCCCAACGCTGCAGCTTATCTCTGTCCCTCTGTAACTTGTAACATCCTTCCGCACTGTCCACAACTCCACCGACTTTAGTGTCATCTGCAAATTTACTCACCCATCCTTCTACGCCCTCCTCCAGGTCATTTATAAAAATGACAAACAGCAGTGGCCCCAAAACAGATCCTTGTGGTCACCACTAGTAACTGGACTCCATCAACCACCACCCTTTGTCTTCTTCCAGCTAGCCAATTTCTGATCCAAACTGCTAAATCACCCTAAATCCCATGCTTCCGTATTTTCTGCAGTAGCCTACCGTGGGGAACCTTATCAAATGCTTTACTGAAATCCATATACACCACATCAACTGCTTTACCCTCATCCACCTGTTTGGTCACCTTCTCAAAGAACTCAATAAGGTTTGTGAGGCACGACCTACCCTTCACAAAACCGTGTTGACTATCTCTAATCAAATTATTCCTTTCCAGGTGATTATACATCCTATCTATTATAAACCTTTCCAAGATTTTGCCCACAACAGAAGTAAGGCTCACTGGTCTATAGTTACCGGGGTTGTCTCTACTCCCCTTCTTGAACAAGAGGACAACATTTGCTATCCTCCAGTCTTCTGGCACTATTCCTGTAGACAAAGATGACTTAAAGATCAAAGGCTCAGCAAGCTTCTCCCTAGCTTCCCAGAGAATCCTAGGATAAATCCCATCCGGCCCAGGGGACTTATCTATTTTCACACTTTCCAGAATTGCTAACACCTCCTCCTTATGAACCTCAAGCCCTTCTAGTCTAGTAGCCTGAATCTCAGTATTCTCCTCGGCAACATTGTCTTTTTCCTGTGTGAATACTGACGAAAAATATTCATTTAGCACCTCTCCTATCTCCTCGGACTCCAAGCACAACTTCCCACTACTGTCCTTGACTGGCCCTACTCTTACCCTCGTCATTCTTTTATTCCTGACATATCTGTAGAAAGCTTTAGGGTTATCCTTGATCCTACCTGCCAAAGACTTCTCATGTCCCCTCCTGACTCTTCTTAGCTCTCTCTTTAGGTCCTTCCTAGCTAACTTGTAACTCTCGAGCACACTAACTGAACCTTCATGTCTCATCTTTACATAAGCCTCCTTCTTCCTTTTGACAAGTGTTTCGACTGCTTTAGTAAACCACGGTTCCCTTGCTCGACCACTTCCTCCCTGCCTGACAGGTACATATTTATCAAGGACACGCAGTAGCTCTTCCTTGAACAAGCTCCACATTTCCATTGTGCCCTTCCCCTGCAGTTTCCCTCTCCATCCGATGCATCCTAAGTCTTGCCTCATTGCCTTTCCCCCAGATATAACTCTTGCCCTGCGGTATATACCTATCCCTTTCCATCACTAAAGTAAACGTAATCGAATTGTGGTCAGTGTCACCAAAGTGCTCACCTATCTCCAAATCTAACACCTGTCCTGGTTTATTACCCAGTACCAAATCCAATATGGCCTCGCCTCTCGTTGGCCTATCTACATACTGTGTCAGGAAACCCTCCAACACACATTGGACAAAAACGGACCATCTAAAGTACTCAAATTATAGCGTTTCCAGTCAATATTTGGAAAGTTAAAGTCTCCCATAACAACTACCCTGTTGCTTTTGCTCCTATCCAGAATCATCTTTGCAATCCTTTCCCCTACCTCTCTGGAACTTTTCAGAGGCCTATAGAAAACCCCTAACAGGGTGACCTCTCCTTTCCTGTTTCTAACCTCAGCCCATACTACCTCAGTAGACGAGTCCTCATCAAACGTCCTTTCTGCCACCGTAATACTGTCCTTGACTAACAATGCCACCCCTCCCCCTCTTTTACCACCTTCCCTGAGCTTCCTGAAATATCTAAACCCTGGCACCTGCAACAACCATTCCTGTCCCTGCTCTATCCATGTCTCCGAAATGGCCATAACATCGAAGGACAGAGAGGAAGGGAGGGATAAAGAGTATCATAAAGTATCATAGAATTTACAGTGCAGAAGGAGACCATTCGGCCCATCGAGTCTGCACCGGCTCTTGGAAAAAGCACCCTACCCAAGGTCAACACCGCCACCCTATCCCCATAACCCAGTAACCCCACCCAACACTAAGGGCAATTTTGGACACTAAGGGCAATCTATCACGCCAATCCACCTAACCTGCACATCTTTGGACTGTGGGAGGAAACCGGAGCACCCGGAGGAAACCCACGCAGACACGGGGAGGACGTGCAGACTCCGCACAGACAGTGACCCAAGCCGGGAATCGAACCTGGGACCCTGAAGCTGTGAAGCAATTGTGTTATCCACAATGCTACCGTGCTGCCGGGATAGAGAGAGAGGGAGGGAGGAAGAGAGGGAGAGAGAGAGAGGGAGGGAGGGAGAGAGGGAGAGATAGAGAGAGGGAGGGATAGAGAGAGGGAGGGAGGGAGGGATAGAGAGAGGGAGGGAGGGATGGAGAGAGGGAGAGAGGGATAGAGAGAGAGAGAGGGAGGGCGGGATAGAGAGAGAGAGGGAGGGAGGGTTAGAGAGAGAGAGAGAGAGGGATAGAGAGAGAGGGATAGAGGGAGGGAGGGAGGGTTAGAGGGATAGAGGGAGGGAGGGAGGGTTAGAGAGAGAGAGGAGGGATAAAGAGAGAGAGAGGGATAAAGAGAGAGGGATCCAGAGAGAGAGGGAGGGAGGGATAGAGAGAGAGGGAGGGGTACAGAGAGACAAAGAGGGAGGGATAGAGAGAGAGGGAGAGAGAGGGAGGGATAGGGATAGAGAGGGAGGGAGGGATAGATAGAGAGGGAGGGTTAGAGAGAGAGAGGGATAGAGGGAGAGCGGTGGAGGGATAGAGAGAAGGAGGGAGAGAGAGAGAGGGGGGGGAGGGATAGAGAGAGAGAGGGAGGGATACAGAGAGCGAGTGAGGGAGGGATAGAGAGAGAGGGAGGGATAGAGAGAGAGTGAGGGATAGAGAGAGAGAGAGAGGGAGGGATAGAAAGAGAAAGAGCGATAGAGAGGGAGGGAGGGATAGAGAAAGAGGGACGGTTGGAGAGAGGGATCGAGAGTGAGGATGGGATAGAGAGAGAGAGAGGGTGGGATAGAGAGAGAGAGAGGGAGGGATAGAGAGAGAGGGGGAGGGATAGAGAGAGAGAGAGGGAGGGATAGAGAGAGAGGGAGGGATAGAGAGAGGGGGAGGGACTGAGAGAGGGAGGGATAGAGATAGAGAGAAAGAGGGATAAAGAGAGGTATGCTGAGAGAGAGAGACAGAAGAATGGGTGGAGAGAGGAAGGGATAGAGAGAGAGGGAGGAATAGATAGTGGGATGGGTAGAGGGAGCGGGGGGAATTGAGAGAGAGGAAGGATATAGAGAGAGAGAGAGAGAGAGGAAGATATAGACAGAGAGAGGTAGTGGTCAAGAGAGATAGAGAGAAAGAGGGAGGGATAGCAGGAGCGAGATGGAGGGGGGATAGAGGGGGACCGAAGGAAAGAGAGAGGGATGGTTAAAGAGAGGGAGAGATTAACAGGGGAGATACTGGGTGAGGAGGATAGGGAGAGGGAGCGATAGTGGGAGAGGGAGGCATAGGGCGAGAGGGAGAGGGAAGGAGGGAGAGAGGCAAGGGGGAGGGATAGAGTGGGAGAGAGTTTGAGAGAGGGAGGGTGGGTAGAGAATAAGGGAATAGAGAGGGGGAAGGGATAGAGAGACAGATGGAGAAGTTGGAATAGAGAGAGGGAGATAAAGGGATAAAGGGAGGTATACTGAGAGAGAGAGAGACAGACAGACAGAAAAATGAATAGAGAGAGGGGGAGGATAGAGAGAGAGAGGGTGGATAGAGAGAGAGAGAGGGAGGTATTGACAGAGTGGGACCAATAGAGAGAGGGGGGTGGGTTAGAGGTGGGGCAGCACAGTGGTCAGCACTGTGGCTTCACGGCTCCTGGGTCCCGGGTTCGATTCCCCGCTGGGTCACTGTCTGTGTGGAGTCTGCACGTTCTCCCCGTGTCTGCGTGGGTTTACTCCGGGTGCTCCGGTTTCCTCTCACAGTCTAAAGACGTGCAGGTTAGGTGGATTGGCCATGCTAAATTGCCCTTAGTGTCCAAAAAGGTTAGGCGGGGTTATTGGGTTAGGGGGATAGGGTGGAAGTGAGGGCTTAAGTGGGTCGGTGCAGAGTCGATGGGCCGAATGGCCTCCTGTCCTGTGTGTTCTATGACCTATGTTCTGGAGAGAGAGAGGAGAGAAAGAGAGAGAGGAATAGAGAAAGAGGGAGGGTAGAGAGAGAGAAAGAGCAGGGCAGGGATAGAGAGAGGGAGGAAGGATAGAGAAAGAGGAAAGGATAGAGAGAGAGGGACGGATCAAGAGAGAGAGAGAAAGAGGGAGGGATAGTGGGAGGGAGGAATAGGAAGAGAGGGAGGGATAGAGGGAGATGGAAGGATAGGGTGAGGGAGGGAAAGAGAGAGAGGGGAGATAGTGGGAGAGGGAGGGATAGAGAGAGAGGAAGGCATAAGGAGAGAGGGAGGGAGAGGGAAGGATAGAGAGGGAGAGAGATGGACATATATATATATATATATATATATAGAGAGAGAGAGAGAGAGAGAGAGAGAGAGAGAAAGGGATAGAGAGAGGGGTAGATGGGGGCTGGTTTAGCACAGTGGACTAAACAGCTGGCTTGTAATGCAGAACAAGGCCAGTAGCGCGGGTTCAATTCCCGTACCAGCCTCCCCGAACAGGTGCCAGAATGTGGCGACTCGGGGCGTTTCACATTAATTTCATTGAAGCCTACTTGTGACAATAAGCAATTATTATTATTATATAGAGATGGAGGGATAGAGGGAGAGATAGAGGGGGATAGAGAGAGAGGGGAGGGAGGGATAGAGAGAGAGAGGGATAGAGGGAGAGAGAGGGGGAAGGGATAGAGGGAGAGAGGGAGGAGAGAGAGAGATGGAGGATATGTACAGAGAGCGAGGGAGAGATCAAGAGAGACAGAGTGAGAGAAAGAGGGAGGAATAGAAAGAGGGAGGGATAGAGGGGGATGGAAGGATCGGGAGAGAGAGGGGGAGATAGTGAGAGAGGGAGGATAGAGAGAGAAGGAATAGACAGAGGGGGAGGGATTGGGAGAAAGGGTGGGGGCTAGAGAGAGAGTGGGGATGGAGAGAGAGAGGGATAGAGGGAGGGAGAGAGAGGGGAAAGGGATAGAGAGTGAGGGGGTAGATATAGAGATGTAGTGATAGAGATGGAGGGAGAGATAGAGAGCGAGACAGAGAGGGATAGAGGGAGAGAGGCAGAGAGAGGGGGAGATAGTGAGAGAGGGAGGGATAGATAGAGAGGGAGGGATAGAGAGAGGGAGGGATAGGGAAGTATAGAGAGAGAGAGAAGGATATATATATATATAGACAGAGAGAGAGAGAGAGAGAGAAAAGGATAGAGAAAGGGGTAGATATAGAGATGGAGGGATAGAGGGAGAGATAGATGGGAATAGAGAGGGTGGGAGAGGGGAGGGTGGGTAGAGAGAAAAGGTGGGATAGAGAGGGGAGGGATAGAGAGAGACAGATGGAGAAGTAGGGATAGAGTGAGAGAGAAAGAGTGATAAAGAGAGGTATGCTGAGAGAGATAGTACATAGAAAAATATAGCACATAGATAGAGAGAGGGTTGGAAAGAGAAAGTGGGGGAGGGATAGAGAGAGAGTGGGATGGATTGAATGAGAGAGAGAGAGGGGGTTAGAGAGAGAAGGAGGTATAGGGAGAGAGGGAGAGAGAGAGAGAGGAAGGATAGAGAGAGAGGAAGATATAGACAGAGAGAGAGGGAGGGATAAAGAGAGAACGAGAGAGAGAGAAAGAAAGAGGGAGGGATAGAAAAAGGGGGGTGATTGAGCAGGATGGAAGGATAGGGAGAGGAAGGGACAGAGAGAGGCAGAGAGAGGGGCAGATAGTGAGAGAGGGAGGGTTAGATAGAGGTAGAGGGAGGGATAGAGAGAGAGGCATAGGGAGAGAGGGAACGATAGAGAGGGAGAGGGAAGGATAGAGAGGGAGAGGGATATATATGGATGGATAGAGAGAGGGAGGGATAGAGAGAGGGGGAGGATTAGAGATAGAGAGGAATGAATGGATAGAGGAGAGGAATAGAGTGAGAAGGGGAGGGAGAGGGGTAGGGGAGAGGAAGGGATAGAGAGAAAGGGTTATGGATAGATGGAGGGATAGAGGGAGAGAGAGGGATAGCGAGAGAAGGATAGAAAGGGAGTAAGGGAGGGATAGAGAGAGACAGTGAAAGAGAAAAGAGAGAGGGAGGATAACAAGAGGGAGGGAGAAATATAAAGAGAGGGCAGGATCGAGAGAGAGAGGGATAGAGAGAGAGGAAGGATAGAGAGAGAGAAAGGTGAAGGGATAGAGAGAGAGGAAGGTATCGAGAGAGAGGGAGGAATACAGGGAGGGATGGATAGAAAGAGAGGGAGGTATAGAGAGAGGAGGGACAGTGAGAGAGAGGAGGGACAGAGAGAGAGAAGGGAAGTGAGGGAAAGGGGGGCTTGGGGGAGAGGTAGATAGAGAGAATGGGGAAGGAGAGAGAGTGGGAGGGATAGAGAGAGGGAGATGTGGTGATATGCCTGTAGACGGTGTTGTATATAGTTGGTGGTGCGACCTCCAACCAGCAGGTGGCGACACAGATCCACCATGCGGTCTGGAGACAGTGGTCATGTGACAAGGCACTCAGAAATAAGTCAGGGCAGATCCGATGATCCGGAGAAGGTTGTAAGACGTACATGAGGACAGTCGTGCATAGGGCTAGTTCCAGGGGGAGTACAAAGATACTTCAAGATAACTTGTATCTGATCATTACCTTACCACATGTGTATCCTCCTGCAGTCCAAAGATGTGCAGGTTAGGTGGATTGGCCGTGCTAAATTGCCCTTAGTGTCCAAAAGGTGGGGTGGGGTTACTGGGTTACGGGAATAGGGTGGAGGTGTGGCCTTAGGTAGGGTGCTCTTTCCAAGGACCGGTGCAGACTCGATGGGCCGAATGGCCACCTTCTGCACTGTAAATTCTATGAAACTATGAAAGGTCCCGCTGCACACCCCCCTCCCAATTTACAACCATTCAGGTAGTAATCTGCCTTCCTGATTTTGCTTCCAAAGTGAATAACCTCCCACTTATCAAATTATAGAGAGAGAGATCGAGTTAGGTAGAGGGAGCGAGAGAGAGAGAGAGCAGGGATAGAAAGGGAGGGAGAGAAAGAGGGAGGGAAAGTGAGAGAAAAGGAGCAAGGGGAGATAGAGGGAGGGAGGGATTGGGAGTGAGAGGGATGGTAGGATGGAAGTATAGAGAGGGAGAAATGGATAGGGAGGGATAGAGAAAGGGGGGGAGTGAGAGAGGGAGGGATGTCGAGAAATATTAGGAGGGAGAGATAGAGAGCAAAAGAACTATTAGGAGGGAAGGATAGAGAAAGAGGGAGGGATAGAGAAAGAGGGGGAGAATGGGTTATAGAAAGAGAGGGAGGGAGAGATAAAGAGAGAGATGGAACAAGAGATAGAGAGAGAGAAGGATGGATAGAAATAGATAAAGAGAGAGGAGTGAGGGAGGATAGTGAGAGAAGGATAGCGAGAAGGATGGAGGGATAGTGAGAGAGGGTTGGATAGAGAGCGAAGGAGAGATGGATAGAGAGAAGGATGGAGGGATAGAGAGAGAGGGTTGTATAGAGAGAGAAGGAGGGAGGGATAGCGAAGGATGGAAGGATAGAGAGAGAAGGTTGGCTAGAGAGAGAAGGAGGGAGGGATTGAGAGAAGGATGGAGGGATAGAGGGTTGGATAGAGAGAGTGAATGGCGAGAGGGATAGAGGGAGAGAGGGATGGATTGAGAAAGAGGGAACATTAGATAGAGAGAGAAAAAGAGGATGGTCGGAGGGTTGGATACAGACAGAGGTATAAATAGAGAGGAGGAACGGAGAAATTGAGGGAAGGCAGGATAGAGAGAGAGTGATAGAGAGAGGGGGAGGTACAGAGAGTGAGAGGGGGGGATAGAGAGTAAGAGTCTGTGGGATAGGGAGAGGGAAGGATAGAGAGTGAGAGAGGGAGGCTGGGATAGAGAGCAGGATAGAGGGAGGAATAGATAGAGAGAAAGTGGGGATAGAGAGAGCGAGAAAACAAACGAGGGAGTTGTCATGATATCCATATTAACATATCATGGTGCAATCACACGCACACTGATGGACAGGTAGATGGACCAACCAACACACACACACACAACATCGCAGCCAATCACCAGTGAGAACACACGCACTATAAAACAGGGAACACCACAGTTCCCGCTCATTCTACCAGGAGGTAGCTCAGAGCACAGAGCTCACAGCGTGCCACACAGACATACACCATGTGCTGAGTGCCTCACTAAGATAGTGCTAGGGCTGGGTCCACAGGTTAGCTGGTGAAGTACGGACCACAGCCAGAAGTTAATAGTTATTAATGTACAGAATAATAAAACAGAGTTGTACCATCTACAACCATGTTGGTTCGTTTGTGTATCGGAACACCCAACACGACATGATACCAGGACTGGAAACTCGCCAGCGACTGTGAGACCGACCTGCATCTCTTCAGAGATCCGCCATCCTGCGCCATGGACACCATCAGCCCGCCGCAGCTGCTCCAAATCGCTGGAAACCTCGGCGTCAACTGGAAGCTGTTTAAACAGTGCTTCCAGCTCTTCCTAGAAGCCACAGACAGGGAGAATGCTTCGGACACCAGGAAGATCGCCCTCCTCCTCTCCACGGTGGGGCAACACGCCATCCACATCTACAACTCCCTGGCATTCGCGGAAGGCGAGGACAAGACGAAGTACAAGACGATCCTTCTAAAATTTGAGGAACACTTCAGCGTTGAGGTAAATGAGAGTTTCGAGGGGTTCCTCTTCCAGCAGCGCCTGCAGGGTAAGGATGAGCCTTTTCAATCTTTCCTAACACACCTCCATATCCTCGCGCAGTCCTGCGGCTATGAGGCCACCTCCGACTCCATGATTCGGGATCAGATAGTTTTTGGGGTCTCCTCGTGCACCCTACGCCAGCAGCTCCTCAAAATCAGGAACCTCACCCTAGCCACCGCCATCGAAACCTGCGTCCTCCATGAGAACGCAACCAGCCGGTACTCCCAATTCCAGGCAGCCGAATCGGCACGGCAGGGGTCCTACGAGGCCGAGCGGGTCCAGTCGATCGAGTTCCTCCCGGCCCGCGGCCCGGACGAGGGTGGCCATTTTGCGTGCTTTTCGAGGCCTCCCGCGCTTGTACGCGCCAAAAGACGCCGACGCAGAGGGACATGATGTGCAGGTGCATTCTACGCAGGACCGCACCGCGCATGCGCGGTGGTGCAACGAACGCCATGACGTCACGACGTGTAGCAACTGTGGATCCGCACACTTAAAGCGGCAATGTCCAGCCAAAACGCGACAATGCCTCCGCTGTGGCAAGATGGGCCACTACGCTGCCTGCTGTCGAGCAGCTCAACCTGCCAATGCTCCCCAATTCCGACAGCCTCGCAGGGACGTGCGGACCATTCAGCCTCCGTACTCCGAGTCATACCCTGACAACGGGCAGACCGGTGATACCGACGACCGGGAACGGTCAACCGATCACCAATCACATTCAGCTTAGACACTGGTGCCTCCGCCAATCTCATTGCATGGTCAGCCTTCCACACCTTGAAGGTCAAACCACCGATTCGGCCATCCCACGGTCAGCTGGTCGATTACAACGGGAACGTTATCCCGGCCATGGGGTCCTGCCAGCTCAAGGTTGCACACAATTCATACACACCTTTTGTGAGGGCCACGAAGAATCCAGCACGAGTTTGAAGTATACAAAGTAATAACATTTATTTACAATAACATATATATATATAACAGCAGCAGCAACTTCCCTTGCTGCACACTCCTTCCTGCTGGTTCCTAAACTGGCCAGCTTTATTTATACTAGGAGTTTACTAATGGTTTCTCCGCCCCCCTCATTGGGGAAGCTCATACTCCCACAGGATTGTGGGATTGTCTTTAGTCCCCAGCCAATGGTAAGTAGGCAGGTTATAACATCCCTCCACCCCAAAGTCCAAGGAATCCACCGAAGACCCTGGCGAAGGAGGGCGTCGGATTCGTTTTGCCGCAGGCCGGACACCATTTGCACGCGGCGCTGGATCAGGCGGCGTGTAACGAGACGGAGACCGGCGCTTCCGTGATGAACGGCGCAACGGTTGTACATCCATGGCCCGTGGACCCGAGGATTTCCCCTCTGATGCCTCCATCTCGGAGTCAGAGTCTGCTGCCTCCGTCATGTCAGCGTCTCTATCTCCATTCGGTTCCGTAACGACCTGCGCAGGCTTCGAGTGAGGCACCAGTGGACGATTGTGAGGACTACCTTCCATTGTCTCTGGTCTCTGCGGCTGTAGAAATGAGCTCCGGGGGCGGGGAATCTTTTGAGGGGATAGTCTTCTGGACCGAACATGGTCTACATGTTCGCGCTGGAGACGACCCTGGGCTTGCACCTGGTAAGATATAGGGCCCGTTTGGCGAAAGATTACACCAGGAACCCACTGGGCACCACCAGCAAAATTCCGAACGAACACTGGGTCACCGGGCGCAAACTGCCGAATCGGACGATGCCGAGAAAATCCCTGTCCCTGCCGTTCTTGTGTGCGGCGTACTTTTGCGCCAATGTCCGGGAAAACCATACTAAGGCAGGTGCGAAGTCTCCGGCCCATTAGGAGTTCTGCGGGAGCTACCCCAGTCACCGCATGGGGGGTGGTCCTATACGTAAACAAAAAGGGAGCCAGTCTCGTGTCCATTGATCCGGAAGACTGCTTCTTTAGGCCTCTTTTGAGTGGTTGCACTGTGCGCTCTGCCAACCCATTTGAAGCTGGGTGGTAAGGGGCAGTGCGGATATGGCGTATGCCGTTCATCTTCATGAACCTTGCAAACTCCTCACTTGTGAATGGAGTGCCGTTATCCGTGACCAGCACCTCGGGAAGGCCATGCGTACTAAACGACAACCGCATCTTTTCAATTGTTGCGCAGGACGTTGTCCCCTGCATCTTTTGCACCTCTAGCCATTTAGACTGGGCGTTAATTAATAGAAGGAACATGGATCCTTGAAAAGGGCCTGCGAAATCTGCATGCAAGCGTGCCCAAGGCCGCCCTGGCCATTCCCAGTGATCTAGGGGCGCGGCCGGTGGAAGCTTCTGATGTTCCTGGCAAATGGAGCAGTTTTGGGCCACCTTCTCAATGTTGGTGTCGAGGCCTGGCCACCAGACATAACTCCGGGCCAACATTTTCATTTTGGTCACACCTGGAGGCCCATTGTGCAAGTCTGTTAGTATCAACTCCTGGCCTTTTTCCGAGACAATCACACGCGTCCCCCACAAGAGGATGCCGTCTTCCACGCTGAATTCTGACAGCTTGGGGGAAAATGCCCGCAACTCGCCTGGGAGCTGTCTATGCTGCCCACCATAGAGGACTATGTGCCGAACCTTTGACAGGATTGGCTCCGTCTGGGTCCACTCACGGATCTGTGATGCCGTGACAGGCAAGGTGTCCATAAAATTTAGGGTTGCAACCACCTCACCGGTCGTGGGGGTCGACATGGGGCCGGTCGATAAAGGCAATCGGCTCAGTGCGTCGGCATTTGCTATCTTTGTGCTCCAGAGAATACTCATATGCAGCAAGCAACAAAGCCCAGCGCTGGATCCGTGTGGAAGCAATGGGCGGTATTGGCTCATCCTCTCTGAAAAAGGTCTCAGCAGAGGCTTATGATCAGTCACGATGGTGAAATGGCGGCCATACACGTACTGGTGGAAGCGTTTAACCGCAAAAACAACTTCTCGATCTGCGCGTACTTTTTCTCCGCTGCAGTCAATGTGCGGGAGGCGAAAGCTAAAGGGTCGCTCGGCCCCGTTCTCCATCTTGTGGGACAGGACGGCCCCAATACCATACGGGGATGCATCACATGTGACGAGCAAAGGCTTTCCAGGATCATAGTGGGTTAGTAACCCAGACGACGACAACTGTTGCTTTACCCGCCGGAAAGCGGTTTCTTGCGGCTGACCCCAAACCCAGGTGTGATTTTTCTTTAGCAGAAGATGCAACGGGGCCAGCGTAGTTGCCAGATTGGGGAGGAACTTACCGTAATAGTTTACGAGACCGAGAAAAGAACGAAGATGCGAAGTGTCAGTCGGGGCGGGGGCCTGTTGAATCGCACGCACCTTCTCTGCGACGGGGTGCAAACCTTCGCGGTCCACCCGATAACCTAGGTAGACTACTTCCTTTGCCTGAAATACGCACTTTGTGCGTCGTAAACGGACTCCAGCCTCCGAAAGGCGTCAAAGGACAGCCTCCAGATTTTCCAAATGTTCCTGCTCCGACGTCCCTGTAATCAAAACGTCATCTAAGTAGACAGCAACACGTGGTAAACATCTCAAAATGCCCTCCATAACACGTTGAAAAATGCACAGGCAGAGGATACTCCAAAGGGCAACCGTGTATATTCATACAGGCCCCGGTGTGTATTAATCGTTACATATGGTCGGGAGGCAGGGTCCAGCTCCAACTGCAGGTAGGCGTGACTCATATCTAATTTTGTGAACGAGAGTCCACCTGCAAGTTTCGCGTAGAGATCCTCTATGCGAGGCATTGGATATCGGTCGAGTCGGGAAACCGTATTCACTGTAAGTTTATAGTCGCCACACAAGCGAACTGTGGCATCTGGCTTCATTACAGGTACAATTGGTGCTGCCCAGTCAGCAAAACGGACGGGCCTGATAATACCCAAACTCTCCAAACGAGTGAGCTCCTCTTCTACCTTCTCGAGCAAGGCGTAAGACACCTGGCGCGCCCGGAAATAGCGCGGCGTGGCTCCTGGTTCGACTTGGATACGGGCTACGGCCCCTTTTATTTTCCCCAAACCAGGCTGGAATACATCTGGGTATCGTCCTAGCACCTCGGTCAACCCTTCAGAAACTGTTTGGAGGATGTGCTGCCATTGCAACCGCAAATGGCGCAACCAGTCCCGACCCAACAGGCTGGGCCCATGGCCGCGCACCACGATAAGTGGGAAACGCCCCTCCTGGCGTCCATAAACAACAGGGGTCATTGTAGTTCCTGCAATGTCCAGTGGTTCCCCCGTGTAGGTGGCCAACCTGGCCTGTGAGTCGGTTAATGTAAGGGTCTGTATACCCTGCTTGATGCGGTCGAATGTCCTCTGGGCGATCACGGAGACCGCTGCGCCAGTGTCCAACTCCATCTCAAGCGGGTGGCCATTGACCCGTACTGTCACCTTAATGGGGGCCACACGGGAAGCTGCCACACAATGCAACTGCAGGCAGTCGTCCTCCGTCTCCACGTCCTCAGGAGTAGTCGCCGCAGGTTCATCCACATGGAAGGTACGGCCCCTGGGCTGGTCCCAGTTTCGGTCGGAACGACGGCGCCCCCAGGACCGCCGTCCGCGACGGGGTCGGTGTCTACAAGTCTGACACGGACATGGCTCCTCATCCATTGGTTCTGGAGAAGGCTCCCTTTGGGGAGGAATGTCCGACGGCTACTGGCGTCGGTCCGGACGTTGCCTCGCCCAAGATACCGCAGGAGTGCGGGGGGACGTTTTCGGACGGAAGGGGTTGCGCCCCAAGGCATGCACTTCCATTCCCTGTAGCTCCTGCACTCCTCGTTCTGCGCTCTCTCGGGACAATACTATTTGAATGGCCTGTTGAAAAGTCAATGTTGGCTCAGCTAACAACTTTCTCTGGGTGGCCGCATTGTTAATACCGCAAACCAAACGGTCGCGTAACATTTCTGGCAAGGTCTCACCATAGTCACAGTACTCCACAATCCTGCGTAGCCTGGATAGAAAATCGGCAAGGGATTCTCCAGGGGTCCTCTCAGCGGTATTAAACCGGTAACGCTGGACTATCGTGGACGGGGTTGGGTTAAAATGTTGCCCCACTATATTCACAAGTTCATCAAACGTTTTGGTGTCCGGCGCAGCTGGGTACGTAAGGCTCCTAATCACCCCAAACGTATGCGGGCCGCAGGCGGTGAGCAATATGACCACCTGGCGCTCGTTTTCGGTGATATTGTTTGCCCGGAAATAGTAATGCATCCGTTGTGCGTACTGGTTCCAGCTTTCCAGCTCAGCATCAAAAACATCCAAACGTCCGTACAGAGGCATGGTATAATAGAAAACAACTTCCAACCTGTATCCAACAAAAATCCAGGGAGGTGGCTTCAGCAGTGTAGACAGCTATTCACTTTAACCTTCGTCGCCAGTTTTGTGAGGGCCACGAAGAATCCAACACGAGTTTTAAGGATACAAAGTAACAACATTTATTTACAATAACATATATATATATATATATATATATATAACAGCAGCAGCAACTTCCCTTGCTGCACACTCCTTCCTGCTGGTTCCAAACTGGCCAGCTTTATTTATACTTGGGGTTTACTAATGATTTCTCCGCCCCCCCCTCATTGGGGAAGCTCATACTCCCACAGGATTGTGGGATTGTCATTAGTCCCCAGCCAATGGTAAGTAGGCAGGTTATAACAACACCCATACTGTCTTTTGAGATAGTTGGATCCTCAAAGGACTCTCTGTTAGGCGCACAGGCTTGCAAGATCCTCCACCTCGTTCAGCGGGTACACATTCTGTCTCCAGAAGGCACGTCCGACTTCCTGGATGCAGACTTTAGGGCGCAGCTCCACTCGCTCCTCGCCCACAACCAGGAGGTTTTCGAGGGCATGGGCACACTGCCCTGTACCTACAGAATACGGCTTAAACCAGACGCCACCCCGGTCATTCACGCACCTCGTAGTGTCCCAGCACCTCTCAAGGACCGCCTCAAGCAGCAGCTGCAGGACCTGCAGGACCAGGGAGTGCTTTCCCGGGTCACGGAGCCCACGCCATGGGTCAGCTCCATGGTGTACGTAAAAAAGCCCTCTGGCGAGCTCCGGATCTGCATCGACCCGAAAGACCTGAACAACAACATCATGAGGGAACACTACCCCATACCCAAACAGGAAGAAATCACGAGCAAAATGGCCCGGGCTAAAATTTTCACCACGCTTGATACCTCAAAGGGTTTTTGGCAGATTCAGCTGGATCAGTCCAGCAGGAAGCTGTGCACCTTCAACACTCCCTTTGGCAGATACTGCTACAATAGGATGCCTTTTGGCATCCGAGGTGTTTCACAGGATCATGGAGCAGATGATGGAGGGCATCGAAGGGGTGCGCGTCTATGTTGACAACGTCATCGTCTGGTCCACCACACCACAGGAGCACATCAGTCATCTCCAGCGCGTCTTTGCTCGGATACGGGAACACGGCCTGCGCCTCAACCGAGCCAAGTGTTCTTTTGGCCAAACTGAGCTAAAGTTTCTGGGGGACCACATATCCCGGTCAGGAGTGCGTACGGATGCAGACAAGGTGAGCGCCATCACAGCCATGCCGCAGCCGGCAGACAAGAAGGCAGTGCTACGCTTTCTCGGGATGGTCAACTTCTTGGGGAAGTTCATTCCCAACCTTGCCTCGCACACACCGGCTCTTCGCCACCTAGTGAAGAAGACTACGGAGTTCCAGTGGCTGCCCGCCCACCAGAAGGAATGGGAGGAGCTCATAATTAAGCTCACCACCGCCCCGGTATTGGCGTTCTTCGACACTACTCGGGACACAAAGATCTCGACTGATGCCAGCCAGTCCGGCATTGGGGCGGTACTCCTGCAACAGGACGACACTGCATCATGGGCCCCGGTCGCCTATGCCTCGCGGGCCATGACCCCCACAGAACAGCACTGTGCGCAGATTGAAAAGGAGTGCCTGGGTTTGTTAACCAGCATCGATAAATTCCACGACAATGTATATGGTCTTCCGCAGTTCACTGTGGAGATCGACCATCGCCCCCTGGTCGGCATCATTCAGAAGGACCTCAATGAGATGACCCCTCGCCTCAAGCGCATTCTGCTCAAGCTCCGGAGGTACGACTTCCAACTTGTCTACACCCCGGGAAAGGACCTCATCATTGCAGATGCTCTGTCCAGAACAGTGAGCACACCGCCCGAATTGGGGGGGTTCGTTTGTCAGGTCGACGCACATGTAGCCTTCACATCGGCCAATCTGCCGGCTACTGACGCACGTCTGACCCACATTCGCCGTGAGACTGCGGCTGACTCCCTTCTACAACGTGTGATGCGCCATATGACGGAAGGGTGGCTCAAGGGGCAGTGCCCACAATTCTACAATGTCCGGGACGACTTGGCTGCCATTGACGGTGTCCTCCTAAAGCTGGACCGGATTGTGATCTCACACAGCATGCACCGGCTGGTCCTCGAACAATTGCACGAAGGCCATCTCAGGGGTGGAAAGGGCAGGCGGAGGGCCCGAGAAGCTGTGTACTGGCCGGGCATCAGCGACGACATCGCCAACATGGTGCTCAACTGCCCCACCTGCCAAAGGTTTGAGCCGGTGCAACCCCCTGAGACACTTCAGCCCCATGAGTTGGTGACGTCCCCCTGGGCGAAGGTGGGTGTGGATCTCTTTCATGCGCTCGGCAGGGACTACGTCATTATAATTGACTATTTTTCCAATTATCCGGAGGTCATACGCCTGCACGACTTGACATCATCAGCTGTCATCAGGGCATGCAAAGACACCTTCGCTCGCCATGGCATTCCACTTACCGTCATGTCGGAAACGGGCCCTGTTTTGCCAGCCAAGAATGGTCTTCTTTTGCCGCTTCATACGGCTTCACACACGTGACGTCCAGCCCTCTGCATCCCCAGTCAAATGGAAAGGCGGAAACGGGCGTTCACATCGTCCTCTGCAAGGCTGCTGATTCCGGATCGGATTTCTGCTTAGCCCTGCTGGCCTATCGCTCGGCCCCACTGTCCACGGGCCCCTCGCCAGCCCAGCTGTTGATGGGTCGCACCCTCAGGACCACTGTGCCGTCCATTCATGTTCCTAAACCCGACCATGCTCCAGTACTGCAAAGGATGTGACAGCAGCGTGCTCAGCAGAAGGTGGCACATGACACTCGGGCAACCGATCTTCCTGCCCTGGCGCCTGGAGACAACGTCCGCATACACCTACCAGAGGGTGGCTGGTCGGCAACCGCCGAGGTTCTCCGCCGTGTGGCTCCCCGCTCGTTCCTGGTTCGCATGCCTGATGGCTCCATTCGCCGGCGTAATCGGCGGGCCCTTCGGCTGCTTCCGCGCTCGCTACATGATCATGCACTGGTGCCACGCCCTCCTGTTGTCCCTGATGTCGACTTCGTGGAGCTTCCTGCCACCATGCCCATTCCTCTGTCGCCTGTGGCCAGGCCCATTCCTCAGCCGGTGGATCCTGACCCACCCTTGAGGCGGTCAACCCAAATTCGTCGCCCACCTAATAGACTGAGCTTATGAGCCTGTTTGCACATTGGACTCACTGAATTGTTTTGCAATAATGTTAACGTGTTTCTTTCTTGTCGTTCCAGGAGTTCTCTTTCGATATTTGATGATTACACTTGTTTTGTTTGTGGTACAAACCCGTTGCTCTGTTGCACCTGACACCTTCCTATGTATATAGTTTAACCTCATGTACATGTTGTAAATATTGCACACACATACTCAGTCGCACTCAGTACACACCAATATTTATTACCATGTAGGCACATATCTTTGTGAAAAGGGGGGATGTCATGATATCCACATTAACATATCATGGTGCAATCACACACGCACACTGATGGACAGGTAGATGGACCAACCAACACACACACAACATCACAGCCAATCACCAGTGAGAGCACACGCACTATAAAACAGGGAACACCACAGTTCCCGCTCATTCTACCAGGAGGTAGCTCAGAGCACAGAGCTCACAGCGTGCCACTCAGACATACACCATGTGCTGAGTGCCTCACTAAGATAGTGCAAGGGCTGGGTCCACAGGTTAGCTGGTGAAGTACGGACCACAGCCAGAAGTTAATAGTTATTATTGTACAGAATAATAAAACAGAGTTGTACCATCTACAACCATGTTGGTTCGGTTGTGTATCGGAACACCCAACACGACAGGAGTGATAGAGAGAGGGGTGGATATAGAGAAATAGCAGGAGTGCAAGATGCATAGAGAGCGAGGGAGGCCCAGTTATAGAGAGCAAGAGAAGGAGGAAGGAATAGAGAGGGGGAACAACGGAGAGAGGGATGGAAAGCTGGCGGGGGAGAGAGAAGAAAGGAGGGATACAGAGAAGGGAGCATCAGACAGAAAGAGAAGGATGGAGGGACAGATGGAGAGAGAGGGAGGTATAGAAAGATGGATAGAGATATAGAAAGAGAATGAGGGAAGGAGGGATAGAGAGGGAGGGAGGAATAGAGAGAGGAAGGGTTATAGAGAAATAGGAGGGATAGATAGAGGGGAAGGAAAGAGAGGAATGAGAGTGACGAATCAGGGAGGAGGGATACAGGGAATGATGGAAGATGGAGCTAAAAAGAGGGGAAGTCGAGATGAAAAAAAACAGGAAGAAGGGAAGGGAATTGGAAAAATTAGAGAAAAGGGAATGAAGGGAAGGAGAAAGAAGAAAAACCAGTGTAGAAAGCAAGGTGGGGAAAAAACAAGAGGGGAGGGGATAGAGAAAAAGAGCGCAGGAGATAGACAGCAAGGTTAGGAGGGGGAAGGAAAGGGAGAACGAGGGGAGGAAACCGAGAGAGAAAACAGGAATGGAGGGAGTGATCAGGAAGAGAGAAAGAGGAGGAGTGGAGGGGATGGAGCAAAAAACTGAACAGATTTGTTCAACTGCTTCCAATCCTGTCCACGGCAGCCAATCTCAGTCTCTTTGCAGGAGGATCATAGAACTTGCCCAATGTCAGGATCAATTTACTGCCCCTCCTGTGAAAGCTGCTCTGTAACCACTCACTCAGTGCATCTAGCCACACTGCCCCGAGATGGCGACCAAGAAACTTCTCGAACTGGCACCACTGCCTGGGTCTCTACCCCACTTGCCGTCTCGCTCTAATAGGCAGGTTTGCCAAAAGGTGATCCTGCCCACAATGGGCGGGATTCACTTCGCCACGTCTCGCGAGATTGCGCGAGGCGTTGCGAGCCGGGTGGACCCCGGGAGTGGGGGTCTCCCACCCTCGATCGGCCACGTCGCACAGCGGGGCGCTGGCCTTCGGGCGCTACGTGGCTGGCCACTCGATCGCGCCCAGGATTTACGGGCAGGAGTTGGCTGCTCGACAACCAACACATCAGATCTAAGCTCTGCAGTCCGGCCACACCCAGCCGTGAATGGTGGTGGACAATTAAACAACTCACTGGAGGAGGAGGCTCCACAAATAGCCCCATCCTCAATGATGGAGGAGCCCAGCACACGAAATGAAAAATGAAAATCGCTTATTGTCACAAGTAGGCTTCAGTGAAGTTACTGTGAAAAGCCCCTAGTCGCCACATTCCGGCGCCTGTTCGGGGAGGCTGGTACGGGAATCACATCAGTGCAAAAGACAAGATTGAAGCATTTGTAGCAATCTTCAGCCAGAAGTGCCAAGTGATCCATCTCGGTCTCCTCCGGAGGTCCCCAGCATCACAGATGTCAGTCTTCAGCCAATACGATACACTGGATGTGATATCAAGAAACAGCTGAAGGCACTGGATACTGCAAAGGCTATGGGAGCTGACAA
This sequence comes from Scyliorhinus torazame, assembly GCF_047496885.1. NCBI lineage: Eukaryota > Metazoa > Chordata > Chondrichthyes > Carcharhiniformes > Scyliorhinidae > Scyliorhinus > Scyliorhinus torazame. The sequence goes on along the minus strand of NC_092731.1, from coordinate 14,251,188 downwards.
TATTCCGGCAATTGTACTGAAGACTTGTGCTCCAGAACTTGCCACGCCCCTAGCCAAGCTGTTCCAGTACAGCTACAACACTGACATCTACCCGGCATTGTGGAAAATTGCCCAGGTGTGTCCTGTACACAATGCAACAGGAAAATTCCAACTTGGCCAATTGCTGCCCCATTAGCCTACTCTCCATCATCACTAAAGTGATGGAAGGGGTCATCAACATTTTGGGTTCTGCCAGGGTCACTGAGCTCCTGACCTCATTACAGCCTTGGTTCAAACATGGAAAAAACAGCTGAACTTCAGAGGTGAGGCGAGAGTGAATGCCCTTGACATCAAGGCAACATTCGACTGGGTGTAGCATCAAGGAGCCCGAGCTAAACTCCCAGAATCAATGGGAATCAGGGGGAAAACTCTCCGCTGGTTGGAGTCATACCCGGCCCAAAGGAAGATGGTTCTGGTCAATCATCTCAGCTCCAGGACATGACTGCAGGAGTTCCTCAGGGTAGTGTCCTCGGCCCAACCATCTTCAGCTGCTTCATCAATGACCTTCCTTCCATCATAAGGTCATCATATGTTCGCTGATGACTGCACAATGTTCAGCACCATTCGCGACTCCTCAGATAACGAAGCAGTCCATGTCTTAATGCACCAAGACCTGGACAATATCCAGGAATGTGCTGACAAGTGGCAAGTTACATTCGCGCCACACAAATGTCAGGCAATGACCATCTCCAATAAGAAAGAATCAGACCATCGTCTCTTGACATTCAATGGCATTGCCATCATTGAATCTCCCATCAACATGCTGAGGGGTTACCATTGATCAGAAACTGAACTGGGCTAGCCACATAAATACCGTGGTTACAAAGCAGATCAAAGGCTAGGAATCCTGTGGCAAGTTGGCAAACATGTCCAAAGGTGTGCAGGTTAGGTGGGTTGGCCATGCTAAATTGCCCCTTAGTGCCCAAAGGTTGGGTGGAGTTATGGGGATAAGGTGAGGGATTGGGCCTATGTAGGGCCTTCAGAGGGACCGTACAGACTCGATGAGCCAAATGGCTTCCTTCTGCACTATACGGATTCTATGAAGAAACTCACCTCTTGATTTCCCCAAAGCCTGTCCACCATCTCCAAGGCACAAGTCAGGAGTGTGATGGAATACTCTCCACTTGCCTGGATGAGCGCAGCACCAACAACACTAGGAGGCTTCTCACCGTCCAGGGCAAAACAGCACACATGATTGCTCCCCCTTCCACAAACATTCACTCCCTCCTCCACCACAGTGGCAGCCGTGTGCACCATCTACAAGATGCACTGCAGCAACTCGCCAAGGCTCCTTCGAGAGCACCTTCCAAACCCACGATCACTACCATCGCGAAGGACAAGGGCAGTGGATACCTGGGAGCACCACTACCTGTAAGGCAGCTCACCACCACTCTCTCAAGGACATCTAGGGATGGGCAATACAGGCTGATGAAGCCAGCAATTCCCACATCCCGTACAAATTATTATTTTTTTAAAAATTTGAGCCGGACCTCCCGGAGGAAACCCACGCAGACACGGGGAGAACGTGCAGACTCCGCACGGACAGTGACCCAAGCCGGGAATCGAACCCGGGACCCTGGCGCTGTGAAGCAACAGTGCGAACCCCCGTGCCGCCCTTTCTTTTTTCTTGTTGACTTATCAAAGCAGTGAGTTTACGAACCGGAGACGGAGCAGAACCGCCTGGCTTCTCCAGAAACTTGATGAATCGGCAGACGCGTCTTTTGCCAACACTTTTGTGGAACACACCATCAGTAATTAACTTCCAGCTTGTAAATACACATCCTGTCTGCTTAGATCAGGTGTAATTGAGCAAGCGTGGACAGGACCTGGGAGAACACAAGCTGCCTTGATGAGGACACTCGTCCCAGTGTGCTGTCTCCGTTGTAGCAGCATTGTTACAGAGAATGGGCTCCTTCCAGATTAATTGGGGCATTTCCCGCGACAAAAGGAATGGACACAATGGAGGTTCGACTCACAGTGAGCCAGGTCCAATGGGACTGCACCGGGGAGATGGTGGTGGGGGGCAAGGAGGGCAATTCACTTAAAGAGAGGCCGCGGAGTTTAAGAATGAGAGGGAAGGGCAGCAGTTGACGCAGTGGTTAGCGCTGCTGCCTCACGGCGCTGAGGACCCGGATTCGATCCCGGCTCTGGGTCACTGTCTGTGTGGAGTTTGCACATTCTCCCCGTGTCTGCATGGGTTTTGCCCCCACAACCCAAAGATGTGCAGCGTAGGTGGATTGGCCACGCTAAATTACCCCTTAATTGGAAAAAAAACTAATTGGGTACTCTGACTGGTTCATGATGCTGAGGTTATTCATGAAAGACCTTTGCCCCCTTGCCTGAGGCGTGGTGACCCCTCGGGTTAAACCACCACCAGTCAACTCCCTCTCAAAGAGGGGAGAGCAGCCTATGGTCCATTTACTTTCTGTTTTAAATTTAGAGTACCCAATTCATTTTTTTTCCAATGAAGGGGCAATTTAGCATGGCCAATCCACCTACCCTGCACATCTTTGGGTGGTGGGGGCGAAACCTGTCATAATATCCACTCATGTATATAATGAGATGCAGACAGGCAGTGATTGACACACAGGACGACCAGTAAGCACACAACACAGTGCAGACAGGACACTACCACTATAAAGCCAGAGGGCACTAGGTTTCCCGCTCTCTCGGGACCCAGCCACTGAGACAGTCAGAGTTCACGAGTTAGCGTAGCTGGTAAGTCTGGTCAGGCTACTCCAAGGTCTCCAGTCAGTTCAGTACAGTGTCGACCCACAGCTGAATATGTATATCAGTTCTATCGTTGAATAAAACAGTGTTGGACCTTCTCCAGTGTTAGACGTCTGTTTCGACCTTCCCTGCATCGAATGCAGTCCACATCGAACCTATCTGCCGAACACATCAGAACCCACGCAGACACGGGGAGAATGTGCAAACTCCACACGGACAGTGGCCCAGAGCCGGGATCGAACCTGGCACCTCTGTGTCGTGAGGCAGCAGAGCTAACCCACTGCGCCACCGTGCTGCCCCAACTCTTCCTTTACTGATAGGCTCATACTGAGCATAAGAGGCATAACCAGAGCGACATCAGGCTCTGATTGGTCGAATACCCTCAGAGCGGGAAACCCCCTCCGACTACGATGGCTCCTCAGGGCCTGTGGCGACATTTCATTTCAATCCAAACTGAACCGCCTCAACGGGACCATCCCGCACTCGAGGGGATACCGGCCTGGTCTGCGTGGCTTTCCCTCATCACAGTGGCACAGTGGTTAGCACCGTTGCTTCACAGCGCCAGGGTCCCGGGTTCGATTCCCGGCTTGGGTCACTGTCTGTGCGGAGTCTGCACGTTCTCCCCCGTGTCTGCGTGGGTTTCCTCCGGGCGCTCCGGTTTCCTCCCACAAGTCCCGAAATCAGCATACTTAGCTGTGAATTAAACCGATGTGTGAACCCTACGTGGCAGGCGCAGCTTTTATTTTTAATTAATTTTGGGGTGGGGGGGGGGTGTCATGATATACACCAGTATATCATGGTGCAGACACACACACTGATGGACACACAGCAAGACCAATCAACACACACAACACCGCAGCCAATCACCAGTTAGAGCACACGCACTATAAAGACAGGGGGCATCAGAGTTCCCGCTCATTCGGGATGCAGCCTCCTACAAGGACAGAGCTTACAGCTTACAGCACAGGTCCTCACCATGTGCTGAGTGCATAGACTGGTTAGGACAAGGCATAGGTCTTTAGTTTAATCTAACATTGTGTTAACCCACAGTGAAAGTATGTTCAACAGTTTCTAACTTAACAAAATAGTGTTGCACTATTTTAAGTGTTGGTGGCCTGTATGTGTTCCATGGATGCAGAGTACCCAACACATCAGGGGGGGGGGGGGGGGGGGGGGGGGGCAGGGGTAGGCCATTCAGCCCCTCAAGCCTGCTCGACTGCGATTAGGCCATGAGGGCCATTACGGGCCTAGTGCGCTGCCCCCGCGCCTCATGTGGGCCGGAGGCAGGTAAGAACGACAGATTTCCTTCCTTACATGACATGAGTGAACCGAATGAGTTCCTGCGTCAGTCGATGGCGCTTTCACCGTTACTGAGACCAGCTTTCAGTTCCATATTCTATTAATTTGATTTAAATTCCACCCAGCTGGGAGTTGAGCCCTTGTCCCCAGGGCACGAACCTGGGCCTCTGAATTGCCAGCCCTGAGACATTTCCACCACACCACTGTCACCCCCCCTCCCCCCGCTGCCTGCCCAGGTTGTGAGTGGCCGTCTCACAATTATCCCGCAAGGCACTTGAAAGAAAAACGATGATTGGTGCAAGTGGGGGAAACCCGACGCTGAGTGAACAACCCATTCTTCGATCGACTGATGTGGGCAGAGAAAGACCTGCATTTGTATAGCGCCTTCCGCAATGTCCCAGCTGAGGAAGTGCTGTTGTAATGTGGGAGATGCAGCCGCCAATTTGCACACAGCAAGATTCCACAAACAACAGCGTGATAATGAACAGATAATCTGCTTTTGTGAGGCCTAATGACCGATATATATCGGCCAGGACCTCAGAGAGAACACCTAACCACGAACCCCCCCCCCCCCCCCCCCCTTCTTCAAAATATAGGCCATATGACCATTTAGGCCTGCCTGGCAAGGCCTCAGTTAAACATCTCATCTGATATACGACATCTCTGGCAGCCTTCAGGGCAGCGCGGTGGCGCAGTGGTTAGCACTGCTGCCTCACGCCGCCGAGGTCCCAGGTTCGATCCCGGCTCTGGGTCACTGTCCGAGTGGAGTTTGCACATTCTCCCCCCCCAGTGTCTGCGTGGGTTTCGCCCCCACACCCCAAAGGTGTGCAGGCTAGGTGGATTGGCCGCGCTCAATTGCCCCTTAATTGGAAAAAAAAAATGAATTGGGTACTCTAAATTTATAAAAAGAAAGAAAGAAGCTCCAAATGGAGGGGGAAGGCAGAGGGTCAACTGTGCCGAGTTAGGGGGACGACGACGATGTATGAGCATGCTCAGTAGGGCTAGGAGGGCGTTCCTGGAGAAAGATAGGGGGGGGGGGCGAGCGTTGCCAAGCCTGCTGCATTATTACAGGGCAATGAACTTCACGAAAGGAAGTCGGCAGTGGAGGAGAGGCCGGCGTGGGGACGGTTGGAGGAGGCCTCGTGCAGAGGGCCGGGTTTGAGGGCTCGCCGGCGAAGTACTCCCCTTAGCCCTGGCGCGGTAACAGCGTCGGGGGTGTGGAACCAATGCCGACAGCATTTCCAAGATGGAAGGCAGTGACCGCCGATTTGTGGCAATCGTAGGTTTCTCCCGGCTGCGTTAGACTCTACGATAAGCGCGGGGGAGCGGATGGGGATGGAATGCTTCAGGGACCTGTCCAGAGGGGGGGAGGTTGGCAAGGTATGGGGAGTTGGAGGTCGAGTACCTGCTGCCAAAGGGGAAGGGGTTCCGATACCTGCAAATCACGCACTTTGTTAAGAAGGAGCTGGCTTTGGTTCCGAAACTGCCAGCTCCGGCGCTGGAAGACAAGATTCTGTCAGAGGGTGATGAGATAGGGGAGGGGAAGATCTCAGACATATATGGGGAGCTGATGGAGAGAGAGAGCGAGAGATCCCCGGTGGAGGAAGTCAGACAGAAATGGGAAGAAGGGCAGGGGGAGAGGGGGGGGGGGGTCTCTGAAGCCTGGGTCTGGAGGGAAGCTCTGCAAAGGGGTCAGTCAACCTCGTCATGAGCGAGACGAAGGCCCATTCAGTTCAAAGTAACGCATAAGACACACGTGACGGTGTCAATGATGAGTCGGTTCTTTCGCGGGGTAGAGGATAGGTGTGGGCGGTGTGCGTGGGGGCGGGGTGGTGGTGGATGATGGGGGGAACCACGCCCACATGTTCTGGGCACCGTCCAAAGTTGGAGGAGCTCTGGATAGCTTTTGCAGCGACAACGTCAGAGGCTTTGGGGGCGAATGTGACTCTGAGCCCGTGAGTGGGAATATTTGGAGTTTCGGAGTATCCGAGAGCGCAGTTGGGGAGGGGGAGGCTGACGTGATGGCCTTTGCCTGCCTGATAGCCCAGACACTGCCGGGACAGGGGGACCCAGAGACACCTAAAGCGGGGGGTATGGGTGAGCGACTTGGCAGAGTCTCTGCACTTGGAAAAGATTGCGAGAGGGGGGTAGTTAGGATGTGGGTACTGTTTGATCGACTATTGATGTTGTTGCGTTCTCTTTTTTTCTTCTGTATACACTTGAAAATGCCTCCAATAAAAATATTATTTAAAAAAAAAAGAGTACCAGCCGAGATTTCTGTGCTTAGGTCTCAGGAGGGGGCCTGGAAAATACAACCTTCTAACCTGAGGTTAAAAGTGCCACCGACTGACTCGCGGTTGTCATGTGAGTGGGCTGCTGTCGATGAGGCTATTTTATAGAATAACGCAGTTTACAGACATACTATACATAGAATTACATGGTAGTTACAGCACAGAAATAGGCCATTCGGCCCAACAAGTCTATGCTAGTATTTATGTTACCGCATGTGCTCCTTCCCAATCGTCTTCACCTCACTCTACCAGGATATCCTGTTTGTTATTTCCCTAATGTTGTTATCTAGCTTCCTCTTATAGAGCTAAGGGGAGATGCTGGTACAGTGGTATTGTCACTGGATTAGTAATCCAGGCTCATGCTCCACGGACTTGGCGCGAATCCCAACATGGCAGATGTTGAATATTTCAATAAATTTTAAATTTTACGGGATGTGTTCGCCAGCATTTGTTGCCCGTCCCTAATTGCCCTTCAGAAGGTGAAGGTGAGCCGCCTTCTTGAGCCGCTGCAGTCCGAGTGGTGTAGGTACACCCACAGTGCTGTTAGGGAGGGAGTTCCAGGATTTCGTCCCAGCGACAGTGAAGGAACGGCCGATATATTTCCAAGCCATGGTGAGTGGCTCAGAGGGGAACCTCCAGGTGGTGGGGTTCCCAGGTACCTGCTGCTCTTGTCCTTCTAGATGGTAGTGGTTGTGGATTTGGACGGTGCTGCCTAAGGAACCTTGGTGAGTTGCTGCAGTGCATCTTGTAGACGGTACACACGGCTGCTACTGCGCGTCGGTGGTGGAGGGAGTGAATGCTTGTGGATGGGGTGCCAATCAAGCGGGGCTGCTTTGTCCTGGATGGTGTCGAGCTTCTTGAGTGTTGTTGGAGCTGCGCTCACCCAGGCAAGTGGAGAGTATTCCATCACACTCCAGGTTCACAGGAGGAGAGGGCAATGCGCAAGTCAAGTGCAGAGTTTGGCCGGTTCCTTTGTGTTGCCCTCATCTTTGTGAGGACAGAAACGCCAACCTCGCACATGTAATAATAATAATAATCCTTTTGTGTCACAAGTATGAAGTTACTGTGAAAAGCCCCTAGTCGCCACATTCCGGCGCCTGTACATACAGGAAGAATTCAGAATTCTCAGCCAGTACAGGAATTGAACCCGCTCTCCTGGCCTTGTTCTGCATTGCAAACCAGCTGTCTAGCCCACTGAGCTAAACCAGCCCGTGAGTTAAACCAGCCCAAGTCATCGTGAAGGGCAATAGCGACAAAATGCTTATTTTACTCAGCACTGGGTACTCCTCGGAGACACTTCTCCAGAATGCTGACAGCCTCATGGATTTGTGGCATGTTTTTAATGTGCAGTCACAGGTGAGGCGCAGAAGTTCAGTCTCTTCATTTGGAGTCAGCTGTAAGTTAATAATTGACTCTGAGGTCTCAAACTCAAAAGGACTTTTCACCCACCTCTTCTCTTTCAAAATCTGAAAATTCTCTTCTGGAAAGTAGTCAAAAACACTGTTGATCAGTGCAGCCAGATGCGATTGAATAAGGCTTGCCAGTCTTTTGATAGTTCCCTTACTGGCATTGTTTTCCTCGATGTGTCGTAGCAGTGTGGGGAACAAGTAGTATTTTTGGCTTTGCACTCGCACTTAACAAACTTTCAATAACTTTGCAAAACATCTATTTCATGTTTCATATTTCAAACGTCCATTAAATGTGATGGGGAGACGGGCAGGGTAAATCAGCCCTAAGCGAATTCCTTTATTGTACAGTGTGCACTTGATGTTGTTGAATGCTGCATGCCTCCTTACCAGGCCTGCACTCATAGCTCGGTAGATCGTGAATGAGTGGCTCTGGTATGTAACATCGCAGTGCTCCTTTGCCCACCGAAAGACAAGCTCCTTATCTTTGTAGTGATGGAACTAGATTACAATGGCTCGCAGGCAGGTCACCAGAAAAAAAAGGGGCAGCACGGTAGCATTGTGGATAGCACAATTGCTTCACAGCTCCAGGGTCCCAGGTTCGATTCCGGCTTGGGTCACTGTCTGTGCGGAGTCTGCACGTTCTCCCCGTGTGTGCGTGGGTTTCCTCCGGGTGCTCCGGTTTCCTCCCACAGTCCAAAGATGTACAGGCTAGGTGGATTGGACATGATAAATTGCCCATAGTGTCCAAAATTGCCCTTAGTGTTGGGTGGGGTTACTGGGTTATGGGGATAGGGTGGGGGTGTTGACCTTGGGTAGGGTGCTCTTTCCAAGAGCCAGTGCAGACTCGATGGGCCAAATGGCCTCCTTCTGCACTGTAAATTCTATGATTTCTTCACAATGCCGAAAGCAATCATCATCGTTCTCTTGCAATTTGAGGATCAGTTCATTTAGAATTGAAAAGATGTCTGCAAGGTAAGACATTTAGGCATCCAACTCTCATTTGCCAGTACTTTCCTGCATATAACACACATGGGCTTTGCATCCTGATTTGCATTGGCACAATTGACAAAGCCATACCTCAAGAAATCATCTTTATACTGTTTTGTTCCTGATTTCAGTTTCTTTTTAGTAGGGTGTCCACCAGAGGCTGTGGAGCTCTGTATGCAGCTCACACCACCACTGCTTTGTCCTGCTGTGGACTCTCCTGGGCAGCTCAAACCAGCACTGTTTTGTCCTGCCATGGACTCTCCTGAGCAGCTCACACCACCACTGTTTTGTCCTGCCGTGGACTCTCCTGGGCAGCTCAAACCAGCACTGTTTTGTCCTGCCATGGACTCTCCTGGGCCGAGGTCCCAGGTTCGATCCCGGTTCTGGGTCACTGTCTGTGTGGAGTTTGCACATTCTCCCTGTGTTTGCATGGGTTTCGCCCCCACAACCCAAAGGGTAGGTGGATTGGCCACGTTAAATTGCCCCTTAATTGGAAAAAATTAATTGGGTACTCAATTAAAAAAAAAATTTTTTTTAATTGTAACGTGGAAAATAAAAAGAAAGACTTGCATTCCTATAGGACCTTTTGCAGCCACAAACACTTTACAGCCAATGAACAGCTTTCGGAATGAACTCATGATCACAGTGTCGCAAATGCGGTGCCAATGTGTACACAGCAAGATCCCACAGACAGCAATGTGATAATGACCGGAGAGTCTGGTTTTTTTTCTGATGCTGATTGAAGGATAAATATTGGGTGGTTCGCTAGGGGAGAATTCCTCCCCCCTCCATCCCCCCGCAACCCCACCCCCGCCTGCTCTTATTCGAAATGGCACCATTTGTATTCAATAGCGAAGAATTTACCCCTCAGTGTCCGGTGGCGTCAGGGGTGGCGCAATGGTTAGCACTGCTGCCTCACAGCGCCGAAGACCCGGGTTCGATCCCGGCCCTGGGTCACTGTCCGTGTGGAGTTTGCACATTCTCCCCCGTGTCTGCGTGGGTTTCACCCCCACAACCAAAAAGATGTGCAGGGTAGGTGGATTGGCCGCGCTAAATTGCCCCTTAATTGGAAAATAATAATTGGGTACTCTAAATTTATAATTTAAGAAAAGAAACTCTATGCCTCGGCTAATAAAGGCAAGTTACCCTATGCCTTCTTAACCACTGTATCCACCTGCTCTGCTACCTTACGAGACCTGTGTACTTGCACACCAAGGTCCCTCTGATCCTCAGTGCTCTCCCGCCCACTCCCTGCCGCGTGACTACAAAATCCCCAAAAGGGAGCTCTCTGAACCTGTGGGAGGTCTGCACTTGACAGACACCCCATTCGCTGAACCTATCAACCAGGCTGTTGCTGCCATCTGCTGGTCACTCTCCTTGTTTCCAGATGCTTTTGTCCGCTGAGGGTATTTACTCACCTCCTCCCCCCCCCCGGGATTTCTCAGCAATAATCTGCATCTATCGCTGATATTGTACATTTATTTGTATTTGCAGGTCACCGCAACACGCATTGCAGTCAGCGGAGCTCCGTTTTCAAAGTGTACACCCTGTTTTTTTTAAATTTAATTCTGTCTTGGGGTGTGCGAGGCCCAGCATTTATTACCCCATCCCTAATTGCCCCTTGAGAAGGTGGTGGTTGAGCTGCCTTCTTGAACCGCTGCAGTCCCTGTGGTGTAGGTACACCCACAGTGCTGTTAGGGAGTGAGTTCCACGGTTTAGACCCCGAGACAGTGAAGGAACGGCCGATATATTTCCAAGTCGGGATGGCTCGGAGGGGAACTTGCCGGTGGTGTTTATGTTTCTTTTACTATAAATTTTGAGTATCCAATTATTTTATTTTCCAATTAAGGGGCAATTTAGCGTGGCCAATCCACCTACCCTGCACATCTTTGGGGTGTGGGGGCGAGACCCACGCAGACACGGGGAGAATGTGCAAACTCCACACGGACAGGACGCAGGGCCGGGGTCGAACCCGGGCTCTCTGCGCCGTGAAGCAGCAGTGCTAACCGCTGCGCCACCGTGCCGCCCCCGCAGGTAGTGGTTTTGCCATGTACCTGCTGCCCTTGTCCTTTGAGGTGGTCGGGGTCACGGGTTTGGAAGATGCTGCCTAATGAGCCTTGGCGAGTTGCTGTGGTGCCTCTTGTAGATGGTACACACGGCTGCCACTGTGCATCGGAGGTGGAGGGAGTGAATGTGGTGGATGGGCTGCCAATCAAGCAGGGCTGCTTTGTCCTGGATGGTGTTGAGTTCCTTGAGTGTTCTTGGAGTTGCACTCACCCAGGCATAGAACATAGAACAGTACAGCACAGAACAGGCCCTTTGGCCCTCGATGTTGTGCCAAGCTTTGTCCGAAACCAAGATCAAGCTATCCCACTCCCTGTCATTCTGGTGTGCTCCATGTGCCTATCCAATAACCGCTTGAAAGTTCCTAAAGTGTCCGACTCCACTATCACAGCAGGCAGTCCATTCCACACCCTAACCACTCTCTGAGTAAAGAACCTACCTCGGACATCCCTCCTATATCTACCACCCCGAACCTTATAAGTTATGCCCCCTTGTAACAGCTACATCCACCCGAGGAAATAGTCTCTGAACGTCCTCTCCATCTATCCAAGTGGAGAATATTCCATCACACTCCTCACTTGTGCCTTGTAGATAGTGGACAGGCTTTGGGGAGTCAAGAGGTGAGTTACTCACCGCAGGATTCCCAGCCTCTGACCTGCTCTTGTAACCACAATATTTGCTGGTTCAGTTTAGTTTCTAGTCAATGGTAACCCCCAAAATGTTGCAATGTCAGAAACACCAAATGATGCATAGCAAGTGCTCACAAACGCTAACGTAATAATGACCAGGTTAACTTTTTGTTTAGGTGTTGTTTGAAGGATAAATATTAGCTAGGATAGCAAGAAGAACTTTGCTCTTAAACATAGAAACTAGAAGCAGGAGAAGGCCATTCGGCCCTTTGAGCCTGCTCCGCCATTCATTATGATCATGGCTGATGTCATGTGAGAGTACCTTTAAGAAATGGGTGTTTATAAATGAGTGTGTATATAAGTATCTGTAGTGAGAGTACCTTTAAGAAATGGGTGTTTATTACTGCAGTGATGTCAGAGAGTGGGTGGAGCTGGGCTGTCTGTCAGTTTTTTACTTTCGTTTTAAGCTGTTTGCTGCAGGGTGTGTTTTAGTTTGAGTTTTCAGAGCTGGATAGCTGCAGACACAGCCAGAAGGTGTATTAGAGTTTCTCTCTCTAACCTAAAGACTGTAAATCAATCCTGGTGATTTCAAACTAATAACAGTGGTGACTTTAACCTGATGTGCTTCTGGTGAAAGGTGTTTTAAGTCTTATGGATGTTAAAAGGAAAGCTTAAAGGATTACTTAGTGTTGTATTCTTTGGGGGGGGTGTTTGAATTAATGGTTGCTAAGATGTTCACTGTATGTTTTAAAAAGGTTAACTTGAGTTCATAGAATAAACATTGTTTTGCTTTAAAAAATACTTTTCCATTTCTGCTGTACCACACCTGTAGAGTGGGCCGTGTGCTCCCCATACCACAATCTATTAAAAGTTGTGGGTCAGGTGAACTCCATGATACACTTTGGGGTTCTCTAAACCCTGGCTCATAACACTGATCGGCAAGTTCAATACCCTGATCCTGCCTTCCCCCCCATATCCCTTGATCCATATAGGCCCAAGAGCTATATCGAATTCCTTCTTGAAATTACACATTTTAGCCTCAACTACTTTCTGTGGAAGTAAGTTCCACAGATTCACCACTAGTTGGGTGAAGACATTGCTACTCACCTCAGTCCTAATTTGAAAGACTATCATGGGCTCTTTATCGGCCGCCGAATTGGTCTCGTTTGAACCTTTCATCTGAAAGACAGCGCTTCCGACAGGGCAGCACTCCGTCAGTGGTGACACTGGGAGTGTCGGCCTACATTTTGCGCTCGTGGCTCTCGGTTGGAGCTGGAAATCGAAATCTTCCAACTGAGGGGGCGAGAGTGCGGCCTTCCAAATGGTGGGTAACCATGCCTTTAAGATACGTGTGTGTCACATCTTCAAACCCCACAGTCCACCCATGCATCCCAATTAGCAGATCGAATACGCATCAGACGATTCAACCGAATTGTGCGCAAACGCTCCGCCGACCACACCGTTATTTATTACTGGAGAACCCAGTTACTCGGCTTCTCCTGCGGGACACCAACGAGTTCGAAAAGAGTGAGAGAGAAGATGAGATGGTTGAGGAAATTGCGATGAACATTCGGCACCGATCTTGTGTGTCAGCTGCCTGCCATGGGGTGGGAATTAATACTCAAGAAGGTTCCAGGTGATTGAATTACAGGCGGTGATGGTTGTCCAATGATGAGCCTACTGGGAGGCACGATGACCTGCACAGTGTTCATTGTTTACCAGCCGTCATCACCCCCTTGTCACCACCATCGATCAAAGATGGATCACAGGGATGGAGCTGGGAACAGCAGCTGGAAGGACTCCAGTGGTTCAGGCAGTGAGCAGACCAGCCACACCAACCTGAGAGGACCCTGCTGAGATTCCTGCCCCTTTGCACACCTCAGTCTGGATGACAGCTGAAGACATGCAGCTCACCGCCACCTTCTCAAGGGCAATTAGGAATGGGCAATAGACGGTGGCCGAGCGAGACATGCCCACACACCCCATGAATTAATAATAACAAATTGTGGGGGCAGTGGGTGGGGGGAGGTAGCGTGTGGCTACGGATGTGTGGTTCGAATTTGGGGTGTTGAGTTAGGGGGTTACAGTTGGAAACTTACATTTGGAGGTCTAAGAGTTTGGGGGGACACAGCAGGGGGGGTTAGAGTTGGCGGGGTGATGGTAGGGGGGGTTAGAATTGAGGGGTTTAGAGATGGAGGGCTACAGCTTCGGAGGGTGGGGATTAGCATTGGAGGGTTTATAATTGGGGGGGGGGGCGGTACAGTTGGGGGGGTTCCAGCTGAGGGGGGGTACAGTTGGGGGGGGGATTCCAGTAGAGAGGGTTCCAGTTGAGTGGAGGTACAGTTGGGGGGGCGTTCCATTTCTGGGGGTTCCAGTTGGGGGTGGTCCAGTTGGGGGGGGGGGGTGGATTCCAGTTGGGGGGTTCCAGTTGGGGGGGGTTCCAGTTGGGGGGGGGTACATTTGGGGGGGTTCCAGTTGGGGGGATTCCAGTTGGGGGGTTCCAGTTTGGGGGGTTCCAGTTGGGGGGGGGTCCAGTTGGGGGGGTTCCAGTTGGGGGGGGGGTCCAGTTGGGGGGGTTCCAGTTGGGGGGGGTCCAGTTGGGGGGGTTCCAGTTGGGGGGGGGTCCAGTTGGGGGGGTCCAGTTGGGGGGGGTCCAGTTGGAGGGGGGGGTGGATTCCAGTTGGGGGGTTCCAGTTGGGGGGTGGGGGTCCAGTTGGGGGGGGGGGTCCAGTTGGGGGGGTTCCAGTTGGGGGGGGGTCCAGTTGGGGGGGTTCCAGTTGGGGGGGTCCAGTTGGGGGGGGGGTGGATTCCAGTTGGGGGGTTCCAGTTGGGGGGGTGGGGGTCCAGTTGGGGGGGGGGTCCAGTTGGGGGAGGGGGGGTGGATTCCAGTTGGGGGGGTTCCAGTGGGGGGGGGGTTCCAGTTGAGCAAATATTGAACTGCCTCCCATCGCCACCGAGACAGCGCATCAACAGCCTGTGCCCCCTCCCAAAATCAGGGTTCAGGCACCCTGACCCTTAAAATGTGGCTTGGCATTTGCTCCACCACCTGTGAATCTCTCCGCCCTCCCTCACTGCCCCCCCCCCCAACTCTGGGAAAGATCTCGAGATGTTCCTCGATCTTAGATAAATGGTAGTGTTTTTCTGCCTCGAGTTTATTCCACCTGTGACCGGGAGCGGAGGGGGGGACCCGGAGCCGGGTTCAAACCCGGGACCTCGGCGCCGTGAGGCAGCAGTGCTAACCACTGCGCCACCGTGCTGCCCTCACATTTGCCTCTCTTCACAGGCAACTGAGCCGAATTGACGTTGGCAAATGAAAGGACTTGACAGTGGATAAATGGTCACACTTGCTGAATTTGTATCAGCTCCAGTTTCCTCCTAAATGTCCCTGGCTGTCCACAGAGATTAATCATTGCCTGTGGAGTGCCTCACTTCTGTGATCCTGAGGAAATGACGGGGCACTGCCAGGGTGAAACCCGCTGGTCGCCTCAAGTCCCACCTCAGACGCTTGAGTGTGCAACTCAGACTGAGGGAGTGCTGCACTGTCGGAGGCACCTCCTCTCACGCGGGGTGTTAAACCGAGACCCTGTCTGCCCTCCACCTCGGACGTGTAAGATCCCGTGACATCAGTTTAAAACTACAGAAGGCCAGTTAATCCCGGGAATCCTGACCAATATTTAATCCTCGAAAAACATCACTGACAAAGAGCTAATCTGGTCATTATCACTTTGACGTTAGTGGAAAGCTGCTGTTTGCAAATTGGCTGCTGGGTTTCCCTGCAGATGTGACTACACCTCAATAAAATACCTTATTGGCTGCGAAGCACTTTTGGGCTGTTCTAATATTATGACGGGTGCTATATAAATGCGAATCATTCTTTATTACAATATGTTTTGCCGGTTTAGCTCAGTGGGCTGGATGGCTAGTTTGTGACGCAGAGCGAAGCCAGCAGCGTGGGTTCAATCCCCGTACCGGCTGAGGTTATTCGTGAAGGCCCCGCCTTCTCAACCTTGTTCCTCGTCTGAGGTACGGTGATCTCAGGTTAAATCACCACCAGTCAGCTCCCCCCCCTCTCACAGGGACAAGCAGCATTACAATTTACAGTGCAGAAGGAGGCCATTTGGCCCATCGAGTCTGCACCGGCTCTTGCAAAGAGCACCCTACTTAAGCCCATGCCTCCACCCTAACCCAGTAACGCCACCTCACCTTTTTGGACACTAAGGGGCAATTTGGCATGGCCAATCCACCTAACCTGCACATCTTTGGACTGTGGGAGGAAACCGGAGCACCCGGAGGAAACCCACGCAGACACGGGGAGAACGTGCAGACTCCGCACAGACAGTCACCCAGCCGGGAATTGAACCTGGCATCCTGGAGCTGTGAAGCAACTGTGCTAACCACTGTGCCGCCGTGCTGCCCTCCTTCCTCATAGACATCTGGGACTATGGTGACTTTACTTACTTACGTATATAGCCTGGTACACAGTGGCCACGCTACTGGGCTAGTAATTAGTGTTTCGATCCCTGATTTTTAAACCAAATCTCAGCATCTGCTGTGGTGGGATTCAAACCTGGGTCATCAGGTCTCTGAATGCCTAGTCCAATGACAATACATCTACTCTACCGCCATTAATTTAAAAAACTCTGGAATTGAAAGTTAGTCTCGATAATGGTGGCCTTGAGGGCAGCACGGTGGCGCAGTGGGTTAGCACTGCTGCCTCACGGCGCCGGGGTCCCAGGTTCGATCCCGGCTCTGGGTCACTGTCCGTGTGGAGTTTGCACATTCTCCCCGTGTTTGCGTGGGTTTCGCCCCCACAACCCAAAGATGTGCAGGTTTGGTGGATTGGCCGCGCTAAATTGCCCCTTAATTGGAAAAAAATGAATTGGGTACTCTAAATTTATTTTAAAAAAATAAAAATAAAAATAATGGTGGCCTTGAAACGACTCGACTGCTGTGAAAATTGTCATGATATTCAGGTAAACATCATGGTGCAAACATACATACATACTGATGGACAGATCAACGCACCAATCAATACACACACACTACAGCCAATCACAGGCAAGAGCATACACACTATAAAACGGGGAACACAACACTTCCCGCTCATTCCAGCAGGAGACAGCTCAGGGCACAGAGCTCACAGCGTGCCACTCAGACATCCACCATGTGCTGAGTGCCTCTCCAAGATAGTGTTAGGGCTGGGTCCACAGATTCAAGGGTAATGAACGAACCACAGTAACCAGTTTACCATTGTAAATACTGTTAGTAATAAAACTGAGTTGCACCATCTGCAACCGTGTTGGTTTGTCTGTGTAGCAGAGCACCCAACACGACAAAAACCATCTCATGTCAGTCATGAAACTCGCAGCGTTTGAGAAGAAAGAAACCTATTAAAACATTCTCGGGATGTAGGCGTAGTGATCTCTGTATATCAATACACATTATCAACATATGTAATGCTAGTACAGGCAATTGAACACTAGATGTCTCACTGTCCTGGTGTCACAGGGTCAGCACGGCACATTCTGTCCATCAAGTCCATGCTGGCCCTCTCTAGATCGATCCAGACAGTCCGTGATGCCCGCGAATCCCCTTTAGGGAAGGAAGTTTGCCGTCCTTACCCTGGTCTGACCTACACGTGACTCCAGACCCACAGCGATGTGGTTGACTCTTTGCTGCCCTCTCTCTCCGCTAAGCCACTCGGTTGCACTCGAAAAGGCAGCTCACCGTCACCCTCTCGAGGGGTTGGCAAGAAAATGCTGGTCTAACCGGGGAGTGGCGGAGGCTGGCGGACTCCATCCTTGAGGGTGCGTCATCAATACTCACTCGCCCCAACCCCGGAGTTGTCGGCAAGTAGGAAAAAGCTGCGGACACAATTTAAACTATTAACTCTGGATAGGGTGGTGCGCCAGCTACAACACTCGAGGGGCATGTTTTATGAACACGGGGAGACGCCCAATCACCTCTTAGCTCACCAGCTGAAACGGGCAGCACATGGGCAGCACATAGTGTTATGGGCCAGGGTTTAGAGAACCCCAAAGTGTATCATGGAGTTCACCTGACCCACAACTTTTACTAGATTGTGGTACGGGGAGCACGCGGCCCACTCTACAGGTGTGGTACAGCAGAAATGGAAAAGTATTTTTTTAAGCAAAACAATGTTTATTCTATGAACTCAAGTTAACCTTTTTAAAACATACAGTGAACATCTTAGCAACCATCAATTCAAATACACCCCCCAAAGAATACAACACTAAGTAATCCTTAATAACTTCCCAAACAGCATTCAGAAAACAAAAGACCCTTTTAACACAAAGATCAGGTTTAAATTCACTATTGAGAGCAGTCACCATGTTGAAATCAGCAAATGAACATTCATAAGCTTGCAGAGATTCACACACATCCTGCTGTGATTGCAGCTTCTCCAAAACTAAACCAAACCCACCCTGCAGCAAAAAACCTAAAGCGAAAGTAAAAAGCTGACAGACAGCCCAGCTCCACCCACTCTCTGCCATCACTGCAGTAAAAAACACCCATTTCTTAAAGGTACTCTCACATGACAATAGATACATAGCAGATAGGAGCAGGAGGAGGCCTTTTGGACCTTTGAGCCTTCTCCGCCATTCATCACAATCATGGCTGATCATCCAACTCAATAGCCTAATTCTGCTTTCTCCCCATAGCCTTTGATCCCACTCTCCCCAAGTGCCAGATCCACCTGCCTCTTGAATATATTCAAAGTTTTAGCATCAACTAGTTCCTGTGGCAATGAATTCCACAGGCTCACCACTCTTTGTGTGAACAAATGTCTCCTTATCTCTGTCCGAAATGAATCCTCAGACTGTGACCCCTGGTTCTGGACACTCCCACAGCACGTTAGCACAGTGGTTAGCACTGTTGCTTCACAGCTCCAGGGTCCCAGGTTCGATTCCCACTCGGGTCACAGTCTGTGCGGAGTCTGCACGTTCTCCCTGTGTCTGCGTGGGTTTCCTCCGGGTGCTCCGGTTTCCTCTCACAAGTCCAAAGATGTGCAGGTTAGGTGGATTGGTTGTGCTAAATTGCCCTTCGTGTCCAAAAAGGTTAAGTGGGCTTACTGGGTTACGGGGATAGGGTGGAGGTGTGCGCTTGAGTAGGGTGCGCTTTCCAAGAGCCGGCGCAGACTCGATGGGCCGAATGGCCTCCTTCTGCACTGCAAAATCGATAATCCATGACAGGTGGCTTTGCAGACGATCGTACAGGTATGTGACTCGAGTAGAAACCTGGTTTTGGCCTCACCTCAGATCACTGCGGCTTTTGAAATATTTTATCGGGACCTCTATAGATCCGAGCCCCCGGTGGAGTCAGCCATGACCGATTTTTTTAGGATGGATTATCCATCCCAGCTGTGGAGGGGGAGAGACGGGAAGAGTTGGAATCACCATTGGGCCCAGAGGAAATTCTGAAATGCATTGGGTTGATGCAGACTGGGAAAGTCCCTCACCCTAATGGCCTCCCCATTGAATGTTGGAAGAACTTTGTGGAATCATTTAATGATTCATTGTCCCGGGGTTTGTTACCCTCGGCCCTCGCGCAGGCCTCTATCTCCTTCATCCTCAGGAAGGACAAGGACCCGACTGAGTGTGGGTCGTACTCAACCTATTTCACTTTTAAATGCAGATGTTAAGCTACTTGTTAAAGTACCGGCACTGTGGCTGGAGCCCTCCCTCCCAGAGGGGATCTCGGAGGACCAGACGGGCCGTTAAGGGTCAACAATTGTCGGCCAATATATGTTGTCTGTTAAATGTTGTCCTCTCCCCCTTCTCAGTGGCCAGACCAGAGGTGATTGTTTCCCTAGAAGCTGAAAAGGCGTTTGATAGGGTGGAGTGGGGATTTGAGATTCTTGGGAGGTGTGAATTTGGACGAAAGTTTATATCCTGGATTTGTTGAATTTACGCCCCCCCCCCACCCCACAGCTAGTGTTCGCACAAATGCTTTGAATTCTGGCTACTTCCTGCTGAGTAGGGGCAGGAGGCAGGGACGTCTATTGTCTCCGCTGCTGTTTGTTTTGGCAATAGAACCGCCCAACATCGGGCTGAGATCTTCTATTAAGTGGAGTGGGATAAGTCGGGGAGAGGTGGAGCAGAGGATGTCCTTGTAAGCGGAAGACCTGCTTCTTTATATTACGGACCCAGTATCCAGTACGGACGAGGTAATGAAGCTGCTTGGGAGCTTAGCCGTGCCAGATCTACCTTTCATTATCTGGAATCCGGGTGACACATGATTGGGCCTTGCTTCATAAATTAAATCACTGGTCAATGGACTTGCAGAGGTGGGACAACCTCCCCCCTCCTTGGTGGGCAGGGTTCAGACTATTAAAATGAACGTAGGGGCAGCACGGTGGCGTAGTGGTAGCACTGCAGCCTAACGGCGCTGAGGTCCCAAGTTCGATCCCGGCTCTGGGTCACTGTCCGTGTGGAGTTTGCACATTCGCCCCGTGTCTGCGTGGGTTTCGCCCCCACAACCCAAAGATGTGCAGGGTAGGTGGAATGGCCACGCTAAATTGCCCCTTAATTTAAAAAAATGAATTGGGGGGCAGCACGGTGGCGCAGTGGTTAGCACGGTTGCCTCACGGCGCCGGGGTCCCAGGTTCGATCCCGGCTCTGGGTCACTGTCCGTGTGAAGTTTGCACATTCTCCCCGTGTTTGCGTGCGTTTCGCCCCCATAGCCCAAAGATATGCAGGGTAGGTGGATTGGCCACGCTAAATTGCCCCTTAATTGTAAAAAATGAATTGAGTACTCTAAATTCATTTTTAAAAAATTTTTTAATTCTCTAAAATTAAAAAAAAAGTGGGGTGGTCTTGCCAAGGTCGGTGCAGACTCGATGGGCCAAATGGCCTCCTTCTGCACTGTAACTTCTATGTTCTATGAATGCCGCCTTTTGCTACTCGGCATTTGGGAAAATTGGGTGCTCTAAAAAAAAAATTTTAATGAACGTGCTCCCGAGATTTTTTACTTTGATTTTTCTGTGTCTCCCCACTTTTCTCCCCAAGGTTTTCTTTGTCAAAGTTAATAAATTGGTGTCGTCATTGATTTGGGTGGGTAAGACCCCAAGGATCCCTAGGGCGTTGCTTCAGAGAGACATGCAACCGGAAGGCTTGGCTTTTCCCAATTTATTATTCTACTATTGGACAGCCAATATTGAGAAGGTACTGGGGTGGTTTACTGATCCTGGTTCCGTCGGGTTTCCGTAAGGGTTCTAGCCTTGTCACCAGTGTAAAGTCTCAGGCAAGCGATCACTCGGAAGCGATGACTGTAAAAAAGACTTGATTTATTCTCCTTACAATTTGCACCTCCTACTCCTCAAAGGGACTCCTGCGATCGTCCCACACTTGGGCCGGGGGTATTTATGTCCCAGCAGTCCTAGGAAAGGAGGGGTAACCCTGCCCCCCCCATCATATGGGTAAATCATACTCAGGTGAGGCCACGGGGACTCTGAGATTGCAGATCCCTGGGCTTCCTGTCGAGCAATACTAGTTGCATCGCTGCCTTTCTCTCCGGTAAGGTTTTCCCTGAATCCAATAGTGGTGTCCACCCTAAGAATCTGGACACATGTAGGCAGCTTTTTAAACTTAGTTCCATGTCTTCACTGTCCCCTATCTGCAATGATCACCTTTTTTTGCCAATGGGTTTAGACTCGACGTATAGGTCCTGCAAGGGGAAGGGTTTGGAGAGGTTTGGCGACCTATTCGTGGACGGAAGGTTTGACAGCTTTCAGGAGCTGTCGGAGAAATTCCAACTCCTTGGTTCCAATCTGCTTCGATACTTTCAGATTTGCCACTTTTTGCACAAGGCACCACCCTCCTCCCTGTTGAAGAGGATTTCGTCAACAGCCAGCTCTGGTGGGGGGCCGATTTCAGAGGAACATAGGAATTAGGAGCAGAAGTCGGCAATTCAGCCCTTCGAGCCTGCTCCGCATTTCAATCAGATCATGGCTGATCTTGTCCTGGTCGCAAACCCTCCCCACCTGTTGCCCATATCCATTTAACCCATTTTTAAAAATCAGAAACATATCTTTCTCCCTCTTGAAACCATTTAATCATTCAGATTCCACCGCACTATGGGCCAGCGAGTTCCACAAATTCACCACCCTCTGCGAGTAGTTCCTCCTTATCTCAGTTTTAAATCTACCGCCTCTTAATCTATATCCGTGACCTCTCGTTCTAGATTGCCCCACAAGGGGGAACATTTGGTCTACGTTTATTTTATCAATCCCACTTAGTATTTTATACACCTCGATCAGGTCCCCTCTCATCCTTCTAAACTCCAGCGAGTATAAACCCAGACTGTTTAATCTCTCCTCATCCGTCAACCCTTTCATCCCCGGAATCAATCTGGTGACCCTCCTCTGAACTGCCTCCAATGTCCCCACATCCTTCCTCAAATAAGGGGACCAAAACGGGACACAATACTCCAGATGTGGCCTCACCAACACCCTATTCAATTGCAACAACACTTCTCTACTTTTATACTCCAGTCCTTTTGCAATAAACACTAACATTCTATTTGCCATTTTAATTACATGCTGTACCTGCATACCGACTTTCTGCGATTCATGAACAAAGACACCCAGATCCCTCTGCACAGACGCATTTTGAATCTGCTTTCCATTAGATAATAATTTGCCTATTTTCTTCGGCCAAAATGGATAACCTCCACTTATTCACATTAAACTCCATCTGCCAAATTTGGCCCAATCTCCTAGCCTATCTATATCCTGTAGCGAAAAGGGTTTATTTTACTCCACAACAGGCTGGTATTGGGGGGTCACAGGTAACTGTGGGTGTCTCTCTCCTACAGGTGTTAATACCACGACCCGGAGGTTTCGCACTGGGACTCGCAAGAGAGAGGGGACAAGTCTCACTGTTTATACCTAACCAGTGAGGTTGTCCTTCTGCCACACCAGTTTCCTTGACTGCCACCTACGCCTGTGAGTCTCTCTCCTGTGATGGTGAAATGTCACCCGGAAGCGCCCCAATTCACGAGAGAGGAAGAGGGACCACTGTTTATTCCTAACCAGTAGCCTCTCTTGAGTGAGCCTTTTCGAAGCGCTCAGATTCCCTTTTCCAGTCCTTGGCTACGGGATTATGTCCTGGCAATTATTGTGACTTGACCAGAGCGGACAGTGAAAGGAAGGTGAGACCACAATAATGGTAGTTTTAAAATAATTGATTTATTCAAGAGAAATTAAGTGTTCTGCAACTCAGATTAACCCACACACACAAATACCGATGATGAAATACTATGTGTAAAACAAGAGACCAAACGGCACATCGAAAATTCTTACAGCTTACACAGATTTACTTTAGCGACGCAAACACAGATACATTCACTCACCCGCCCCAAACCTCGACAAGCTATACTAATTGGGAGTTTTCTGTGAACTGGAGGAATATACTCACCGCTCCAGGGACAGGATAGTTTAAAAAACGTTGACACAGATTTCTTTAGATCTTCTTCCGAGTTGGCCGGTCCTTGCGGCCGTTGTCCCTCCGGTTCTCGTGGTCTGTTTTCAGCCAGGCGAAGCGTGGGTCAGGCAAGAGAGTAGAGCTTCTCACAGTTCCTCAGACTTGGCTTTCTAAGGGCAAAACCCTGAATGGGTCATACACTGACCCTCCCACAGGTGAGTTCCAGGACAAAGGAAGCCTTTCTGATTGTTGACAGGATGGAAGTGATCAAGTTCCCCAATCAAAAGGTGTCATAATGTAATGTGATTTTAATCAGTGCTCTTGCAAAAAGCTTGCAATGTCTCTGCTTTCTGCTGGTCTCTTGACAATGGTTGTTTTAGACAACTTTAATCGTTATCCCATTAAGGTATTGTGCTTCCGTCTGGCCAGGACATTAAGTGATTTGCATTTCAACTGCCCCTGGTCTCTTGACAATGGTCGCTGGAGATAACTTTAACTGTTGTCCCATTAAGGTATTGTGAGTCTTTCTGGCCGGGGCTGCAAGTGATTTGCATTTCAACTGCCCCTGGTCTCTGAATGAGATTGGGCTGCTTCATGACTCACGGCCTGTTTGTCTTGATTCAGTTGTCTGCCTGGTCTGCCCATTTAAAATGGAATGTCCACTTCAGTTTGGTCCCTTGATGAGTTTGCTACAACTTACAATCCGTCTGTCGAATCTGTATCTACTCTTGACTGTCTGCTTTCCCACCTATTTTAGTATCATCTACAAATGTTGCTATGTACACTTTGTAACTGCTTGTAGATCATTTATATAGATTGTGAACAGTTGAAGTCCGAGGGCTGAACCCTGCGGCACCCCACTAGTTACAGTTCGCCAGGCAGCGAAGGACCCATTTAACCCGACCCTCTACTTTCTGTCAGTCAGCCAATCCGCAATCCAATCTAGTACTCTACCCTCAACCCCCTACGATCCTACCTTCAGGATCAGTCTTTTATGTGGCACCTTGTCAAACGCCTTCTGGAAGTCTAGATACACCACATCCACAGGTTCCCCATTATCCACCTTGCTGATTACGTCCTCAAAGAACTCAAGCAAGTACGACTTACCCTTCATAAAACCATGCTGACAATGGTGGATTGAGCTATGTCTTTCCAAATGTTCAGTCATCTCCTTGATTCCAGCCACAGAGGTCAAGCTATAGGTTCCTAGTTTTTGCATCTCTTCATTTTGAATAGGGGCGTCACATTAGTATGTTTCCAATCCACCGGGACCTTTCCAGAATCCAGGGAATTTTAAAATATCATAACCAATGCATCCACTATCTCTGCTGTCACCTCCTTTAATACCCTAGGGTGCAGGCCATCTGGTCCCGGAGACTTATCTGCCTTTAATCCCATTCAATACCTTCTCCCTAGTGATGGTTATTGCACCAATTTCCTCTGCATTAACTGCAGTTCTTGGGAAAAATGTTATTATCCTCTATTGTGAAGACAAGAGGTAAAATATTGGTTCGGTGGAAGAAATGAATTGGGCACAATAAACTTTTTAAAAAACAGTTCACCATGAGGGGACGGTAGAGGGGTTCTACCTAAGATGGTAGCCAATCATTTCCTTTTTCGAAGAGTTAGTCACCGTCCGTTGTTATGTCTGGCCGGATCAACTTTATAAATGTAGTCCCACTCGATCGGGCGGAATCTTCTGCTCACGCCGCTGCAGGAATCGTGGTCGGCCTGGGAGCGGGAATTGGCGGGTGGCCAAAAATCAGCGGGAAGTTAGTTTGGAAACATGTTCTCCTAACTTTCATAACGGCTTAAGGATGGGAGTCGAAGAGCAGAGTGGGAGAGTGATTGGCTGTCTGGGTGCCGTGCGAATATGGCGGACTGGACGTTGGGGCCTATTAGCTAAAGGCAGAGCTGCCCACTTCCTGCCCGCCGTGCCACACAATTCGATGAGCGTCTCGCAGATGCATAACCAATAAGCTGAACAGCACAAGATCTTGTGTGTTCAGCAATCTCCTGCAGGAGTCTATAGAACTATGGAACCATAGAATTCACACAGTGCAGAAGGAGGCCATTCGTCCCATTTAGTCTGCACCGACGCTCTGAAAGAGCACCTTACCTCGCCCCATTCCCCGTCCTATCCCCGTAACTCCAACTAACCTGCACATCTTTGGACTGTGGGAGGAAACCGGAGCATCCGGAGGAAACCCACGCAGACACGGGGGAGAAAGTGCAAACTCCACACAGGCAGATACCCGAGGCCGGAATCGAACCCGGGTCCCTTGCGCTATGAGGCAGCAGTGCTGACAACTGTGCCACTGTGCCGCCATCCAGGGGTAGGATTCAAACCTGGGATCTCCTGGCCAACCCATGGATGCGCCAAAAGACCTCCTCCGAGCGAGCTGGTGCTACCCATATAAATAATGACTGTCATGTGAGAGTACCTTTAAGAAATGGGTGTTTAAGAAATGTACCTTTAAGAAATGGGTGCTTATCAGTGATGTCAGAGTGTGGGTGGAGCTGGGCTGTCTATTAACATTTTACTTTCGTTTTAGGCTGTTTGCTACAGGGCATGTTTTAGTTTTCGTTTTCAGAGCTGGATAGCTGCAGTCACAGCAGGAGGTGTATGAGTCTCTCTCTCTGTACTCTAAAGAATGTAAATCAATCCTTTGGTGATTTAAAATTAATAACTGCTCTCAGTAGTGACTTTAACCTGATGTGCTTCTGTTAAAAGTTTTTTTTAAAGTCTTAAGGATGTTGAAAGGAAAGCTTAAAGATTTACTTCGGGTTGTAGTCTTTGGGGGTTGTATTTGAATTACTGGTTGCTAAGATGTTCACTGTATGTTTTAAAAAGGTTAACTTGAGTTCATAGAATAAACATTGTTGTGCTTTAAAAAAATACTTTTCCATTTGTGCTGTACCACACCTGTAGAGTGGGTCGTGTGCTCCCCATACCACAATCTAGTAAAAGTTCTAAAGCAATGCACCAAGTGTCACACCCCCACCTTCTCCCTGTAACCCTTCACATTCTTCCTTTTCAGATCTGGATTTTAGATATATTGGATTATAAACATTTGGCAATTTAAGGGTTAAAATCCTGGGGTTATAGTGCGTTCGACTGCAGTAGTCAGGTTTTTCAAAAGAATCTTGTTTTGCAAGACCCGAAAGCTTTTAGGAGCCAAAGATGAAATTGACCAGAGTAAAAAGCCTGGGCTGATGCACTGTTGTTTGACTTGGGGGAGTCCCTGGGGAGTTAATTTGTTTTCAGCTTGGGAAGATGATGTCATTGCTGGGTGGAACTAAGGCATTCAGACATGATGAGAAAGATTTTGAGTTGAGTTCTGATCTAGCTAACACCGAGCCCACAGGTAAGGCAGTTTCCTCTCACAGTCGGATAATTGAAAAAGATGAATAGTATTTGAAACAGTGCAGACTTGTCTGAGGACAAGGGGGGGAAGCTGAAACAAACCAGGTGAAACAGCTTTTTGAAGAAATCCAGCAGGAGTCTATAGGGGTTCTAACGAGAGCCAAATCTGTTCTGGAAAGCAAGCATTGCTCTGTGCCATTGGGATGTGGGATGGATTGAGAGCCATATATTTTTTTTTTTTGTGTCCTTTAATTGGGAATATAGATAGTGATTCAGGATATTGTATTTCCTGTATTGAGTAGTATTGGTTATTGGATAATTGTAAGCTATTTCAGGTGTGAGGTTTGAATTCAATTCCAAACTGGAATTAAAAGTCTAACGATGACCATGAAACCATTGTCGATTGTCGTAAAACACCACCTGGTTCACTAATGCCCTTTAGGGAAGGAAATCTGCTGTCCTTACCCAGTCTGGCCTACACGTGATTCCAGACCCACAGGAATGTGGTTGACTTTTTTTATAATAATCTTTTTATTGTCACAAGTAGGCTTACATTAACACTGCAATGAAGTTACTGTGAAAAGCCCCTAGTCGCCACACTCCGGCACCTGTTCGGGTACACTGAGGGAGAATTCAGAATGTCCAATTCAACTAACAGCACGTCGGGAACCCACGCAGACGCAGGGAGAACATGCAGACTCTGCACAGTCACCCAAGCGGGAATCGAACCTGGGACCCTGGCGCTGTGAAGAAACAGTGCTACCCACTGTGCTACCGTGTTCCTCAAGGGCAATTAGGGGTGGGCAATAAATGATGGCTCACGTCCCATGAACGAATAACAAAAAGATTAGTGCCTCTCTTGTTCTCGATTCTTAAACCAATGGGAGCAGGTTTCTCTTGATCAACTGTGCCCAAACACCTCCTGAATCATAGAATTTACAGTGCAGAAGGAGGCCATTCCGCCCATCGAGTCTGCACCAGCTCTTGGAAAGTGCACCCCACTTAAGCCCACACCTCCACCCCATACCCGTAACCCAATTATCCCACTGAATTGCACTAAGGGCAATTTGGCATGGCCAATCCAGCTAACCTGCACATCTTTGGACTGTGGGAGGAAACCGGAGCGCCCGGAGGAAACCCACGCAGACACGGGGAGAACGGGCAAACTCCGCACAGACAGTGACCCAAGCCGGGAATCGAACTCGGGTCCCTGGTGCTGTGAAGCAACGGTGCTAAACACTGTGCTAGAGTATTGTGCACCGCTAACAAACCTCAAACTTTTCTTCTCCAAGGAAAACAGTTGCCTGTGACCTCTACCAACTTAGAAGGACAAGGAGGGCAGCAGGTGGGCAGGAACACCTTCACCACCCGTGCGTTTCGGACACCATACCGCTGTCCCTTCACTGTCACTGGGCCAAGATTCTGGACCTCCCTCCCGCCGCACTGTGGGTCCCGGTGCCCCTTAAATGAAGTAAAAAACTAAGAGGCTGCCAGCTGCTTGCACGTAACCATCCCTACGCCAAAGGGGTCTTACACACTGAACGACACAGGCGATAGAGAGAATCCCCAGTGCGTCACCGTTGGTTTTGATATTATTTCACTGAGAGTACAATTGGTTGTTTGGGGGGAACTGATACTGCAGCCTGGTGGGAGTTCTGGGTTTCGGTTTGGTGTGATTGTTGTATTTATTTCCCCATGATGCGGATAGTTTTGATTTGTCTGGGAACAAAGTGGGAGGCTCCTGTGGTCAGACCTGTGGCCTGTTCCTCATCAGCAGTGGAACCATGGCCGACAGACGCAGCTGAACGGGGCCAGTTTCACAGTCCACCGGCAAGGACTCTGGCAGCTTCACGTGCATTTATATGGCGCCTTTCACAACCTCAGGACCTTGTGTCTTGGGAGTCAACCTTTGTCGCTGTTGCAATGTAAGAAGCACGGCTGCCAATTTGCACGCAGCAGCTGTCACAATTGTCAGGTTTGTCAGGTTATTATATTTTGGGACTGTAGCTTTAGATTTAGGGAGCTATGCGGCATTTGCCTGACAGTAAACCTGGTTGGTTTGGTTGTTAGAGATCAAAAGGAAGGCTTAAATTGTTTAACCCAGAAGAAGATGCAAGATATTTAGGCTCGAAGACGATGGCAGCAGTCTCTGAGTTTACAATGAATAAACTCTGAGTGACCCAAAGTCCCAGAAAGGTGTTGTAAGGTATTGGGTAAACCGTTGTTCTGTAAATATTCTATTCACTTTATGGTGAAAGGGAGTTGGAGTTGAGGGTAACTATTTATCATTTCTACTTGGATGCAAGGGTAATAATGGGTTTCATGGTGCCATGGGGAAGAGACCATTTTTAATATCAGGTTACAGGATTCCCTACAAACCACTGAATACCACAGACAGGTGGCAGTTTTGTGTGGTCAGGAGAAAGGCTGCTTGACTTTGCAAACGACTAGAGCCAGAAGGTAGAGGAAGATGGTTTCTAGTCAGACATGCACCCCCAGCCATCTAAGGATCCCGGGAGTTCCTATAAAGCTCTGACAGGGCTGGACAGACTGGATGCAGGGATATTGTTTCCTCTGGCTGCAGTTGGGTGGGGGGTGGGGTTGTCATGACACTCTGGGCTAGTGCGCAGTCAATTCCATCCTCACTTTCCCCGGGGTCACAACACAAGTGAATAAACCAACAATTCTTTAAAAAGTATCCAAAATATTTGGCCCTTGGCTGCCCAACGTAAGTTCAAACACAATTACTGTTCATTTATAACAAGAGCTACAATGAAATATGCAGCAAATACAACTGGTTAACTATTTTCTAATTCCTAATTCCCTGCTTCAACTTACTCCCCCCCCTCCCCCCCCCCCCCCCCCCCCCCCCGCCACACCCTCTACATATACACACACAAGACAGACAAACACAGAGAGGGAGAACGGGGGTAAAAAATCTTGAGAAAAAGAGTCATCCTTTCAAATGGGAGAGAGAACCGTCAAGCCTGAAACCTCTGTTCAAGCTGGCAGAGTCTAGCAGGATGTTCTCTCCTGTAGCTTAGCGAGCGCGGGGATATGGCGTAGAAGTAGAGGATCAGGCATGATCATAGTGAATGGTGGACCAGGTTCGAAGGGCCGAATGGCCTCTTTCTGCTCTTATTTTCTATGTTCCTCTTTGTATTTTTAATTTTAATTGCCTTGCAATAAAATGTATTTATTCAGTAGTGTTCTTTTAGTCATTTAGAGGCATAGAGCCACACAGTACAGAAGGGGCTCTTTGGCCCATCGGGTCTGCACTGACAACACTATACTAAATCTGCACTCATCCCACTTCCCAGCACTTGGCCCGTAGCCTTGAATGTTGTGACATTTCAACTGCTCATCCACATACTTTTTAAAGGTGGTGAGGTTTCCCTCCCTGGCAGGGAATCCCAGATTCCCACCACCCTCTGGGTGATACTCTTTTCCTCAAATCCCCTCTCAACTTCCTGCCCCTCACCTTAAAATTAAGCCCTCTCATTATTGGTCCTTCAACTAAGAGCAACAGCTGCTTCCTATCCACCCTGTCCATACCCCCCCCCCCCCCCAATAAGCTTATACATCTCAATCGAGTTCCCCCTCAGCCTTCTCTGCTCCGAGGAAAACAACCCCAGCCTAACCAGCCTCCCTTCATAGCTAACATGCTCCATCCCAGGCGACATCCTGGTGAACCGTCCTTCCTATAGTGAGGTGACCAGAACTGCACACATTACTCCAGCTGTGGCTTAACTAAAGTTGTGTACAGCTCCAACATCACGTCCCTGCTCTTATAGTCCATGCCACAACTGATAAGGCAAGTGTCCCGTATGCCTCTTTTTTTTCTTCTTTTTTTTTAATAAACCTTTTATTGAGGCATTTCTGGCATAGTAACAATAACAAAATAAACAATATACATGAAACCAGAAACTTAGTGCAAAAGCCATTTACCTTTCGTACAGATGCCACCCGTATTACCCCCTACTCTAATCTAAACTACTCCCCCCCCCCCCCCCATCTTCTGACGATTAATTTCCCGCAAAGACGTCGACGAACGGTTGCCACCTCCGGGTGAACCCTAACAGTGACCCTCTCAGGGCGAACTTGATTTTCTCCAAACAGAGAAAGCTAGCCATGTCCGATAGCCAAGTCTCCGACTTCGGGGGCTTTGAGTCCGTCCGTGCTAATAGTATCCGTCTCCAGGCTACCAGGGAAGCAAAGGCCAGAACGTCTGCCTCTTTCTCCTCCTGGATTCCCGGGTCTTCCGACACCCCGAAAATTGCCACCTCTGGACTCAGTGCCACCCTTGTTTTTAACACCGTGGACATGGCGTCCGCAAACCCCTCCCAGAATCCCCTAAGCTTCGGACGTGTCCAAAACATGTGGACATGGTTCGCCGGTCCTCCTGCACATTTTGCGCACCTGTCCTCCACCCCAAAGAATCTGCTCATCCTGGCTACTGTCATGTGACCGTATGTCTTCTTAACTACCCTATTAACCTGTCCTACCGCCTTCTGGGATCTGTGGATAAATACCCCAAGATCCCTCTGAGCTTCCTATTGTCCTGCCATTCATTCAGTACTCCCTTGTCTTATTACTCCTTCCAAAGTGCATCCCCTCGCACTTTTAAGGGTTACATTACATCTGCCACTCATTTGCCCATCTGACCAACCTGTCTACATCTTCCTGCAACCTAAGACCTTCTTCCTCACTATTAGCCACTCTGCAATCTTCATGTCATCTGCAAACTTACTATCTTCCCCCCTCATTCTCATCTATATCATTTATATATATATATATATAACGGTCAATAAAGGACCCAGCACTGATCCCTGTGGTACACCACTGGACACCAGCCTCCAGTCACACAAACAGCCCTCTACCACCACCCTCTGTCTCCTACCACTAAGCCAGGTTTGGATTCAACTTGCCAAGTTACCCTGGATCCCATGCGTTTTTACCTTCTTTCTCAGTCTCCCATGTGGGGCCTTGTCAAAGGCTTTGCTGAAATCCATGTAAACTACATCAACTGCACCGCCCTCATCTACACACCTGGTCACGACTAGGGGATTTTCACAGTAACTTCATTGCGATGTTAATGTAAGTCTACTTGTGACACTAATAAAGATAATAATTATTATTGCCTCAAAACATTAAATACAATTTGTTGGGCATGAGCTCCCTCTGACTAAGCCATGCTGACTGTTCCTTGCCTCTCCAAATGGAGATTAATTTTCCCCTGCAGAATTATCTCCAATACTTTCCCTACCACTGATGTGACACTCACTGTTCCGTAGTTCCCTGGATTATCTATGCCCCCCCTTCTTGAAAAGTGGAACTGCTTTAGTTGTCCAATCCTCTGTCACCTCACCTGTGGCCAGGGAGGACTTAACAATTTGGGTCAGAGGCCCTGTTATTTCCTCCCTTGCCTCCCACAGCAACCTGGGATACAACTCATCTGGACCTGGGGATTTATCCATTTTAAGCCTGCCTAAACCTCCAAGATCTCCTCACTCTCTATGTCAAACTGTGCAAGAGCTTCACAGACCCTCTCTCCAAATTCTGTACCTACATCCTCCTTCTCCCGAGTGAAGACAGATTAGGAGTACTCGTTTAACACCCTACCTACATCCTCTGACTCCACAGATTGTCCCTAATGGGCCCCACTCTTCCCCGTGATATACTTAAAGAATTTTTTTTTAAATTTAAAGCACCCAATTTTTTTCCAATTAAGGGACAATTTTAGTTTGGCCAATCCACCTATCCTGCACATTTTTAGGTTGTGGGGGTGAAACTCACACAAACACAGGGAGAATGTGCAAACTCCACATGGACAGTGACCTGGGGCCTGGATCGAGCCCGGGTCCCCAGCGCCGTGAGGCAGCAGGGCTAACCACTGTGCCACCGTGCTGCCTACTACGAGAATACCTTGGGACCTGCTTTAATCCTACCTGCCAGTACTTTATCATGCCCCCTCTTTGCTCTCCTAATTGTTTATTTAAGTTTCCCCCTGCACTTTGTATTCTCCACTAAGGCCTCCGCTGATTTATGGACTCCCTACAGTGAAGAAGGAGGCCATTCGGCCTCTCGAGTCTGCACCGAACATCTGAAACAGCCCCGGTAGCACTGTTGCTTCACAGCGCCGAGGTCCCGGGTTCGATCCCGGCTCTGGGTCACTGTCCGTGTGGAGTTTGCACATTCTCTCCGTGTTTGCGTGGGTTTCGCCCCCACAACCCAAAGATGTGCAAAAAGTGCAGAGGATACTGGAAGTCTGCAGTAGGATTTGGATAGGCTAAGTGAATGGGCTAGGGTCTGGCAGATGGAATACAATGTTGACAAATGTGAGGTTACCCATTTTGGTAGGAATAACAGCAAAAGGGATTATTATTTAAATGATAAAATGATGTGATGAGAGACCTGGGTGTTCTAGTGCATGAGTCGCAAAAAGCTGGTTTACAGATGCAACAGGTGATTAAGAAGGCAAATGAAATTTTGTCCTTCATTGCTAGAGGGATGGAGTTTAAGACTAGGGAGATTATGCTGCAATTGTATAAGGTGTTAGTGAGGCCACACCTGGAGTATTGTGTTCAGTTTTGGTCTCCTTACTTGAGAAAGGACGTACTGGCACTGGAGGGTGTGCAGAGGAGATTCACTAGGTTAATCCCAGAGCTGAAGGGGTTGGATTACGAGGAGAGGTTGAGTAGACTGGGACTGTACTCGTTGGAATTTAAAAGGATGAGGGGGGATCTTATAGAAACATATAAAATTATGAAGGGAATAGATAGGATAGATGCGGACAGGTTGTTTCCACTGGCGGGTGAAAGCAGAACTAGGGGGCATAGCCTCAAAATAAAGGGAAGTAGATTTAGGACCGAGTTTAGGAGGAACTTCTTCACCCAAAGGGTTGTGAATCTATGGAATTCCTTGCCCAGTGAAGCAGTAGAGGCTCCTTCATTAAATGTTTTTAAGATAAAGATAGATAGTTTTTTGAAGAATAAAGGGATTAAGGGTTATAGTGTTCGGGCCGGAACGTGGAGCTGACTCCACAAAAGATCAGCCATGATCTCATTGAATGGCGGAGCAGGCTCGAGGGGCCAGGTGACCTACTCCTGCTCCTAGTTCTTATGTGCAGGGCAGGTGGATTGGCCACACTAAATTGCCCCTTAATTGGAAAAAATGAATTGGGTATTCTAAATTTATTTAAAAATAATGTCTTTTACCGATGTTGCCTTAACAATATAACTGGGCAAGAAGGAAACTTATAAAATTTAGTGATTATATTACATTTGTGACCCCTGCTCCCTGTCAGATTAACTGTTGGTGGTTGGAGAAGATCCGTGTTTTGGACTGAGATCCACTCCTGGGTTTTCTTTGGGAGGGGGTTGCTTAGCTCCGATCCTGCTCCTGGCGTTGATCCACTCCAACTCTTCCAGCGGCCGGTTGGCGCGGTGGCGTCACTGGGGCAGCGTCACGTGCTCGGCCGAAGGGGGGGTTCCCCCGGCGCGGACCAATCAGCGCGTGAGCGCTGCCGCCTGGGAAATTCCCGCAGAAGGAGCAAAAAAAAGAGAAACTGAAATAAACAGAGAGGCGCGGCCGGGGCGGCAGCAGCAGCAGCACAGACACAGACACAGACAGGGCACACGGCACAGCCCAGCACCGGGCACAGCCCAGCGGCAGCAATGAAGGGCAAGAAGCAGGAGCAGCTCCCGGGGCTTCCAGGCTCCACAGGTGGGTGTCCCTCTCCTCCACCCCACCCTGTCTGTCACTCCCCACCCCCTGCGAGTGTGTGTCTGTCACTCCCCACCCCCTGTAAGTGTGTCTGTCACCACTTCCCCCCCCCCCCCCCTGTGAGTGTGTCTGTCACTCTCCCCCTGTGTCTGTGTCTGTCACCCCCCCCCACCCCCTGTGAGTGTGTCTGTCACTCTCCCCCTGTGAGTGAGTCTGTCACTCTCCCCCTGTGAGTGTGTGTGTCACTCCCCACCCCCTGCGAGTGTGTGTCTGTCACTCCCCACCCCCTGCGAGTGTGTGTCTGTCACTCCCCACCCCCTGCGAGTGTGTGTCTGTCACTCCCCACCCCCTGCGAGTGTGTGTCTGTCACTCCCCACCCCCTGCGAGTGTGTGTCTGTCACTCCCCACCCCCTGCGAGTGTGTGTCTGTCACTCCCCACCCCCTGCGAGTGTGTGTCTGTCACTCCCCACCCCCTGCGAGTGTGTGTCTGTCACTCCCCCCCCTTGTGAGTGTGTCTGTCACTCCCCCCCCCCCTCCCCGTGTGTGTGTCTGTCACTCTCCCCCTGAGTGTGTCTGTCACTCTCTTTCCCCCCCCCAGTGTGTATGTCTGTCACTCCCCCCCCCACCCCCTTTGTGTGTGTCTGTCACTCCACCCCCCCCCACCCCCTGTGTGTGTGTCTGTCACCCCCCCCCACCCCCTGTGTGTGTGTCTGTCACCCCCCCCCACCCCCTTTGTGTGTGTCTGTCACTCCCCCCCCCCACCCCCTTTGTGTGTGTCTGTCTGTCCCCCCCCCCCCCCCCAGTGTGTGTGTGTCTGTCTGCCCCCCCCCCCTCGTGTGTCTGTCTGCCTGCCTGTTCTCCCCCCCCCCACCCCTCACTATCTGTCAAGCCCATGTACCTGTCTGCTCTGCACTCTCCTTTGCCGACCTAATGTCTCTTCCCCATTTCCCTCACCCCCTTGTCTGAGTTTGATGTTTGTTCCTGACTGATGTGCCCGGTTGCCCCGGCCCTATCCAGCCGTACCTCTTCTCCCATTCTCCTTCCTTGTTCCCTTCCTCCTCCTCCTCCTCCTCCGCCACCCGTTCTGGCGGAGCGAGACGGGGACTGGAAGGTGACCGAGGGGATGAATCGCGGGGCAGTCAGCGCGGGTGACGGGATGGAGGTTTACAAACAGACAGCGGCGCGGTTTGCAACCAGATTAAAGGGCGCAGAACTGTATTTTGAAATTGCGAGGCACTGCTGCAAGTCAGTGGAGCGTTGAGACTGTCAGAAAGATCAATCCGAGGTCACCCGTCCCGAGAATATAAGATTGTCGCCGATTAATTTGGGTGGAACCTCTCTTTTTTTTTGTCCCAGAGAATGTGGAACTCGCTACGGTGTGCCGTGTTCGAGGCTCGTAGTACAGTAGCGTTTATGGGGAAGCTATACGAGGGAGGAAGCACGAGCAGGATATGTTGGGGTGAGAGGCTCGCGTGTGGCATAAACACCGACATGGAGTAGCTGGGCTGAATGCATTCACAGCACACAAGCAGCTTCTGCAGTTTAAGGCATGTTTTTAACCTAGTAAATGTGAACTGCGGACACCAGCGAAACAACAGAACGGAGTTGGAGGGCCAGCTGTAACGGTTTCAGGGTGCACAGGCTCCCCTTTCTAAAAGAAACACTTTACTGAGCAGCAGCGAAGGACACGTCGAAAGTTGGCACCTGCACTGTTATTTCTGCAGCCTGGTTTCTGGATCGTGCTGAAGAAGAGAGTTTGATTTTTGTACGTGACTGGTGTCACTCCATGGGCAGACCCGCGGCTGCCATGTGGCCGTGCTGTGCAGCCAACTTGGCTGGCATGGACCTTCTTGAGAATATTGTTCTTCTGGGCAAATGCCAGCCGGGTGATCAGCGCCGAATGGTTACAACACTGGAGGCCATTCGGCCCATTGTGCTCTCCGAATGAGCGACTCACCGGCTGCCCGTTCCCTTGCAGCCCTGTGCATTTCCTCCTTTTCAGATCATCGTCCAATCCTCTTGAAAGCCTCGAATGAACCTGCCTCCGCCAGACTCTGGGACAGAGCATTCTTTTTTTTTTAAATTTAGAGTATCCAATTCATTTTTTCCGATTTAAGGGGCAATTTAGCGTGGCCAATCCACCTAACCCTGCACATCTTTGGGTTGTGGGGGTGAAACCCACTGGGAGAATGTGCAAACTCCACACAGACAGTGACCCAGAGCCGGGATCGAACCTGGGACCTCGGTGCCGTGAGGCAGCAGTGCTACCACTGCGCCACCGTGCCGGGACAGAGCGTTCCTGACCCGCTAACCACTCGCTGCATGGAAAAAACTTCCTTCTCGTTGCTCCTTTTGCCAGCTGCCTTAAGTCTGTGCCCCCTCGCGATCCTTCACCAATGCGAACGGTTTCTCCCCCTGTCGACCCTGCCCGGGGGCCTCGCGATTGCGAGCATCTCCCTCAGACCTCCTCCCCACCTTCTCTGCTCCAAGGAAAATGGTCCCAAAGTCTCCAATCCGTTCCACGGTGAGGATGCAAGAATCAGAATGTATTCTGGAAACAGTTCTTTTCGGACTGTCTGTGCAAGATGTTGGGAGTTCCTCTTCCCTGGCGAGGATGGGATTGAAGTTCGCATATTCTGATGGGGCAGGTATTTTGTGGATGCTTGCCACTGTGTGCGCTTGAAGGCCCATTCGATGGAGCAGAATATTGGGATAACCTCAAGGGTGGGACGGGAGACAGATTTCTGTGGTCGGTCAACAGTCCGAGGCACTGCGCCAATCCTGCCAGGTTCGTTTTAGGGCAAGTACCAATTTGAAGGGGAGATGCGAGTTTGTGTCAAAGTATTGAAGCTTTCTGAAGAAATATTATTATAAAGAATGGCCATTGTAGCTCCCCCATGGCATGGCAAACCCCTCCACCGCTCAAACGGTGCGGACGTGGCTCAGTGTGCGGTGCTGGACCTGTTGGAGATGTTTTGTTTTGGGAACAGGATTATTTGGCATCTTTTGTCCGGCTGATTTCTTGACTCCGTTTTTTTTTTGCGGTCGCTGTGTGCTGACTTAATCATCGGGTCTCTTTCAAAAGCCGAAGTGAGTCAGTCGCCCACAGGCGGGTGAGACCCGCCTCCTCTCGTTATTTTTAACCCAGGGAGAGCCTTCGAGAGCAAACCGCCTGCCTCTGCCACGGAAGGCTGAGAGGAAAGGTTGACGGCAACCTTAACGTGTCAGTCGAAACCCGATTGAAATCTCTTTTTCCATGCCAGTCTCTCTCTTTCTTCCCCCCCCCCCCCTTGCACAACCTCTGAAATAGGAGCAATGAGTAGGCCATTCAGCCCATCGAGCCTGCCCCGTCACTCAGTAAGATCATGGCTGGTCCACAAGTGGCCTTGACTCCCGTCTTCCTGCAGCCCCCCCCCCCCCCCCGCCTTGTCAATGAAATGAAAATCGCTTATTGTCACAAGTAGGCTTCAAATGAAGTTACTGTGAAAAGCCCCTAGTCGCCACATTCCGGCGCCTGTTCGGGGAGGCTGGTACGGGAATTGAACCGTGCTACTGGCCTGCCTTGGTCTGCTTTCAAAGCCAGCGATTTAGCCCTGTGCTACAATCAACCTTGGCCTTGAATATATTCAATGACCCGGCCCCCATTTCTCGCTGGAGGAGCGGCAGAGCTCCAAACACTGGAGCGCTCTCAATTTGACACTGTGGCCCCTCGTTCTCGACCCCCACCAACCCGTGAGGGGAGACATCCTCTCTCGGCATCTACCCCCTCAGAACTTTGTATGTTTTAACAATTGATTTTCCAAATAAATCTTGTCCGCGCCAATCCTATTTGGTGCGTTTCTTTGGGTGTCTGTGCATTTCTCTCCGCCCACTTCCTCTTCTCTCACCCTAGTGCCGCTGATTCCTTGCTTTAGCACAGTTCCTGGATCTGCCACCTTTCGTCATTCAACAGGAGCTTCAACTTGGCACCCTGGCCAATACTGACCGAAATCACGCCGCGTTCCGTTCACACATCAACCCCCCCCCCCGCTCTGCGTTTGCCCACCTAAACTCGCTCCTGATCTGGCAGTGTCTTTTAAAATTCCCAAATCCAGCCGCGGCCTCTTCTCCCCCCCCCCCCCCCCCGCGGCTGTAATCTCCTCCCAGCCCGCCAACCTGACAAAATCTCTGCACTCCTCTCTAATTCTGGCCTCTTGAGCAACCCCGGTTATCATCGCTTGGTGGCCGTCCCTTCAACTGCCTGGGACCCTAAGCTCTGGAATTCCCTCCCTAAACTTTACTCTCTCTGCCCCCACCCCTCCCTCTCCCACACTCTCTGTCCCTTCTCCTCCGACCTCGGGTGACCGTCTGTGCGGAGTCTGCCCGTTCTCCCCGTGTGTGCGTGGGTTTCCTCCGGGTGCTGCGGTTTCCTCCCACAGTCCAAAGATGTGCGGGTTAGGTGGGGGTTATGGAGGGTAGGCCGGCGAGTAGGGCCTGGGTGGCTCTTTCAGAAGGTCGGTGCAGATCCACTAGGCCCCCTTCTGCACTGTAGGGATTTTCTGGTTGACTGGGAGGTTTCTGGCGGCATGAGAAGTTTTAATTGTGGAACTGCTCCCTGGGCTTCCATTCTCTCTTGTGCCTCGCTCACTGACATCTCTCTCTCTCCCTCTTTGTTTTTTTTCCCACTCGAAAAAGGAATGCTCTTTCTGTGGGTCGGTGCAGACTCGATGGACCAAATGGCCTCCTTCTGCACTGTAGGGAATCTATGGTTCCTGTTTCTATATCTCCTTTTGTGGCTCAGGTTAACACTTTTCTACTAATGCTCCGATGAGACCCTTTGCGTTAAAGGCACTGTATAAACATTCTCCCTTTTCCGGTTAACTCCACATTAACAGGGGGCCGGTATCGAACAGGGGTCCTCGGTGCCACGAGGCAACAGTGCTAACCACTGCGCCACCGTGCCGCCCTGCATTTGAGTTAGAATTGATGTTTTAATTCTTTTATCGTTTAATAGATTTCACTGTTTACATCGACTACACCCAATAAATAAAAAGAATGCAGATGGCACTGGGAGAGGTGATGGGGAAGTGATCACTGCGCAGATTAAACCTGGATTTGGAGTTTAGATTTGCTTTCTAGTCATATTGGCCGAGATACCTCTTTGTGCTTAATGTGAGCCATGATGTGGAGATGCCGGCGTTGGACTGGGGTGAGCACAGTAAGAAGTCTTACAACACCAGGTTAAAGTCCAACAGGTTTGTTTCGATGTCACTAGCTTTTGGAGCGCTGCTCCTTCCTCAGGTGAACAGATTCAAAGATGCCAGATAATGCTTGGAATGCGAGCATTAGCAGGTGATTAAATCTTTACAGATCCAGAGATGGGGTAACCCCAGGTTAAAGAGGTGTGAATTGTGTCAAGCCAGGACAGTTGGTAGGATTTCGCAGGCCAGATGGTGGGGGATGAATGTAATGTGACATGATTCCCAGGTCCCGGTTGAGGCCGCACTCGTGTGCGGAACTTGGCTATAAGGTTCTGCTCGGCGATTCTGCGTTGTCGCACGACCTGAATGACACCACACAACCCTGCCATGGCAATCTCTGCAAGACGTGCCAGATCATCGATACGGGTACCACCATTACACGTGAGAACACCACCCACCAGGTACGCGGTACATATTCGTGCGACTCGGCCAACGTTGTCTACCTCATACGCTGCAGGAAAGGATGTCCCGAAGCGTGGTACATTGGCGAGACCATGCAGATGCTGGGACAACGGATGAACGGACATCGCGCGACGATCACCAGACAGGAATGTTCCCTTCCAGTCGGGGAACACTTCAGCAGTCAAGGGCATTCAGCCTCTGATCTCCGGGTAAGCGTTCTCCAAGGCGGCCTTCAGGACGCGCGACAACGCAGAATCGCCGAGCAGAAACTTATAGCCAAGTTCCGCACACACGAGTGCGGCCTCAACCGGGACCTTGGATTCATGTCGCATTACATTCATCCCCCACCATCTGGCCTGCGAAATCCTACCAACTGTCCTGGCTTGATGTAATTCACTCCTCTTTAACCCGGGGTTACCCCATCTCTGGATCTGTAAAGATTTAATCATCTGCTAATGCTCGCATTCCAAGCATTGTCTGGCATCTTTGAATCTGTCTATATATATGTTTCTGGCGCATACTTCTTCATTCACCTGAGGAAGGAGCAGCGCTCCGAAAGCTAGTGACATCGAAACAAACCTGTTGGACTTTAACCTGGTGTTGTAAAACATCTTACTGTGCTTAATGTGAGGCATGGAGCTGGGGGGGGAGGGGGATGGTGTGAGGAAGACCTTTTTCACATAGCGAGTGATATGAGCTGGGACTTGCTGTCTATGAGCAGGGGTGGGGGGGGGGGTGTTGGAAGCGGAGATGATAAATGATTTCAAAAGGAAATTGGATTAGAGCTTGAGGAAATAAACGTTTAGGGCTGCGGGGATGGGACGGGGGTTTGTTGGATGGGAGGGGGGTTGCTGAATGGGACTGACTGGTTTCTCTCAGGTCGGCACAAATTTAATAGGCTGACTGACCTTGTTTTGTGTCTGTATGACTATACGACATAGGAGCAGAAGTTGGCCACTCGGCCCATCGAGTCTGCTGCGCCATTCCATGAGATCACGACTGATCTGATGTGACGATCCTCAACTCCACTTTCCCACCTTATCCCCATAACCCTCGATTCCCTCACTGATTAAAAATCTCTCTCAGCCTGGAACACACTTAGCGACCCAGCCTCTACAGCTCTCTGCGGTAAAGAATTCCACAGATTCACTCCCCTCTGAGAGAAGAAATTCCTCCTCATCTCTGTCTGAAATGGGTGACCCCTCACTCTGAGATTCTGCGCTCTGGTCCCAGACTCTCCCACAAGGGGAAACATCCTCTCTGTGTTATGACCAGACTGCCAGAAACACGAGGAAAACCATTGGGGCCATTTACAGAAGAATTATTATTTTTTTCTCTCATTGTGCACTTAATTATTTTACTTTATTAGCTAAGAAAAAAAAGAGGACGAGGGGCAGAAATGGCGGCCAGGAGGCACAGTGGTCAGCACCGCTGCCTCACAGCGCCAGCGATCCAGGGTCAATTCCGACCTCGGGTGACTGTCCGCGCGGAGTCTGCACGTTCTCCCCGTGTCTGTGTGGGTTTCCTCCGGGTGCTCCGGTTTCCTCCCGCAGTCCAAAGGTGTGCAGGTTAAGTGGATTGGCCGTGATCAATGTGCGGGGCATTGGACCGGGTGGGGGAGTGGGCCTAGGGCGGGAGCTCTTTCGGAGGGTTGGTGCAGAATCAATGGGCCGAATGGCTTCCTTCTGCACTGTGGGGACTGTGGGGATCCTGTGATTCCAGGAAAAGTTTCTGGCATGGTTATGCAGAGGCGGGTGGTCATATGATGTAACCTCTGGGCGTTTGTCCAGAAACACGTGGCAACTCCAGATATTCAATTCAGTTATTTTCTGCTTCCGTTGGCAGTCACTTTGTCTTCTCAATTCCACCCCCTTCCAAAAGACGGAGGGCTGGATTCTCCTGTTTTTGGGACTACGTCCCCACGCCTGCGTCAAGACTATGCCTGCATCAAAACAGGGGGCTAGCAGGGACCTGGCGTAAATCTAGCAGCTCTTGCTGCAGATAAAGGGGCTGTTTAGCACAGGGCTACATCGCTGGCTTTGAAAGCAGACCAAGGCAGGCCAGCAGCGCGAGTTCAATTCCCGTACCAGCCTCCCCGAACAGGCGCCGGAATGTGGCGACTAGGGGCTTTTCACAGTAACTTCATTGAAGCCTACTTGTGACAAGCGATTGTCATTTAATTTCATACGGGGCCCCCGCACCTCCGGGTCGGAGGCCGCACACGGCGGCGGCCTCCAGCGGCTGTGCCGTGCTCCATGGCGGACTCGGACCGCGGAGCTGGACACTGAAAATAGACCACCCCGATCGGCCGCGCGTCCGACCGCCCGCGCAAACATTGCCTTGTCGCGTATAAGGACGCCCGCCCTCCGATCGTGGAACTGGTGCTGGTCCTGATTTCGGGGAAATTAATTCTCTGCCCCGGCGCCGGCCGCGATTTCGGAGTCGGGGTGCGGAGAATCCAGCCCCAACGCTGGCGGTGGCCATTCATCCCCTCGAGACTGTCCTGCCATTCAGCCCGATTTCAATCTGCAATCTTTGCCGCTCACTGGTGGCTCAGCGGTAGTGCCCTCGGTTGATATTTATCCCTCGCGCAACGTCGCCTGTGCAAGGAACAAAGACACGTGGAAGAAAGTGGAGGCCTTGGAAATGTGGGATATAAAGAAGTTTCTTTAAAATTCCGTGTCCAGTCCTTGAGACAAATGACGGGCCTAAGTGTCACCTAGAAAACAAAATGTCTGTATTTGGGCCACTTGGAACCTCCTCTAGAATGCGGGCAGGCAGCGGAACCTCCTCTAGAACGCGGGCAGGCAGCGGAACCTCCTCTAGAACGCGGGCAGGCAGCGGAACCTCTGCTAGAACGCGGGCAGGCAGCGGAACCTCTGCTAGAACGCGGGCAGGCAGCGGAACCTCCTGTAGAACGCGGGCAGGCAGCGGAACCTCCTGTAGAACGCGGGCAGGCAGCGGAACCTCCTGTAGAACGCGGGCAGGCAGCGGAACCTCTGCTAGAACGTGGACAGGCAGCGGAACCTCTGCTAGAACGCGGGCAGGCAGCGGAACCTCTGCTAGAACGCGGGCAGGCAGCGGAACCTCCTCTAGAACGCGGGCAGGCAGCGGAACCGCCTCTAGAACGCGGGCAGGCAGCGGAACCTCCTCTAGAACGCGGGCAGGCAGCGGAACCTCCTCTAGAACGCGGGCAGGCAGCAGAATCTCTAGAATGCGGGCAGGCAGCGGAACCTCCGCTAGAACGCGGGCAGGCAGCAGAACCTCCGCTAGAATGCGGGCAGGCAGCAGAATCTCTAGAACGCGGGCAGGCAGCGGAACCTCCTCTAGAACGCGGGCAGGCAGCAGAATCTCTAGAACGCGGGCAGGCAGCGGAACCTCCGCTAGAACGCGGGCAGGCAGCAGAACCTCCGCTAGAATGCGGGCAGGCAGCAGAATCTCTAGAACGCGGGCAGGCAGCGGAACCTCCTCTAGAACGCGGGCAGGCAGCAGAATCTCTAGAACGCGGGCAGGCAGCGGAACCTCCGCTAGAACGCGGGCAGGCAGCAGAACCTCCGCTAGAATGCGGGCAGGCAGCAGAATCTCTAGAACGCGGGCAGGCAGCGGAACCTCCTCTAGAACGCGGGCAGGCAGCGGAAAGAGGGGATTGACCTGGGTAGTTGGATGACGGACGTGATGGGGTTCTTGCAGCGGATGTGTGAGGGTGGTGCAAGACAGACGGGGGTGACACACGGTGACAGCAGATCATCTCCTCTGTAGGAGCAACGGCGACGGGGCTAGAGAGTGACGAGCTGGTCATTTGATCGCGTGTCGCCGTTGGTGAGAGCTTCCTGTGCGCAAATGGGCTGCTCCCACCAACAGTGGTGACACTTCAATTAAAAAGTGAACAAAGGGGCAGCACGGTAGTGCAGTGGTTAGCATTGCTGCCTCATGGCGCCGAGGTCCCAGGTTCGATCCCGGAGTGGTTAGCATTGCTGCCTCATGGCGCCGAGGTCCCAGGTTCGATCCCGGCTCTGAGTCACAGTCCGTGTGGAGTTTGCACATTCTCCCCGTGTTTGCGTGGGATTCACCAGACAAGGATCACGGTGGGAGCCCTAGCTGATTTTTTAACTCCCCCCCCCCCCCCCCCCCCCACCACAACCACCACTTCCTTCCTTTCCCTGATGCCAGTTAGAATCATAGAAATTACTGTTCAAAAATAGGCCATTCAGCCCATCAAGTCTGCACCGGCCCTTGGAAAGAGCACACCACTTAAGCCTCACACCTCCACCCTATTCCCATAACCCAGTAACCCCACCCACTCTTTTGGACACTAAGGGACAATTTATCACGGCCAATCCAACTAACCTGCACATCTTTGGACAGTGGGAGGAATCCGGAGCACCCGG
Source organism: Scyliorhinus torazame (assembly GCF_047496885.1). NCBI lineage: Eukaryota > Metazoa > Chordata > Chondrichthyes > Carcharhiniformes > Scyliorhinidae > Scyliorhinus > Scyliorhinus torazame. Next base: position 14,207,174 of record NC_092731.1, on the reverse strand, counting down.
AGGAAACCCACGCAGACACGGGGAGGACGTGCAGACTCCGCACAGACAGTGACCCAGGGCCGGGAATCGAACCTGGGACCCTGGAGCTGTGTGAGGCAGCAGTGTTAACCACTGTGCCGCCTGGGTGGATGGTGGATGACGGTAACGTCACTGGACTAGCAACCCTGAGGGGTCACGGGTTCAAATCCCACCCCGGCAACTGGCGGAATTCAAATTCGCTGAATAAGGGGGCAGCACGGTGGCACAGTGGTTAGCACCGCTGCCTCACGGCGCCGAGGGCCCAGATTCGATCCCGGCTCTGGGTCACTGTCCGTGTGGAGTTTGCACATTCTCCCCCGTGTCTGCATGGGTCTTGCCCCCACAACCCAAAGATGTGCTGGGGTAGTCACACTAAATTCCCCCTTAATTGGAAAAAATGAATTGGGTACTCTAAATTAAAAAAAAAAAAAAAATTCGGTGAATAAAATCTGGAATTGAAAGCTGGTCTCAGTCACGGCGACCGTGACAACTATCGTCAATTGTTGTAAAATCCCATCTGGTTCACTAATGTCCCCTTTAGGGAAGGAAATCTGCCATCCTTACCCGATCTGGCCTACATGTGACTCCAGACCCACAGTGATGGGGTTGACCCTTAACTATCCCTCTGGAATGGCCGAGCGAGACACTCAGTTCGAGGGCAATTAGAAATGGGCAATAAATGCCCGCATACCATGAATGGATTAAAAAAAAAAACCGTTGCTAATTCAGCAATGGGCAGGACGTTTATGTAGCTCGGTGTTAGCGGCATGGTAACAGTGGTTAGCACTGTGGCTTCACAGCTCCAGGGTCCCAGGTTCGATTCCCGGCTTGGGTCACTGTCTGTGCGGAGTCTACACATCCTCCCCGTGTGTGCGTGGGTTTCCTCCGGGTGCTCCGGTTTCCTCCCACAGTCCAAAGATGTGCAGGTTAGGTGGATTGGCCACGCTAAATTGCCTTTAGCGTCCATAATGGTTAGGAACGATTACTGGGATAGGGTGGAAGTGAGGGCTTAAGTGGGGTGGTCTTTCCAAGGGTCGGTTCAGACTCGATGGGCCAAATGGCCTCCTTCTGCACTGTAAGTTCTGTGTTCTATGTATGGCGCCTTTTGCTACTTTGCATTTGGGAAAGTAGCAGATTGGCTTAGCACCACCTACTCTTTGCTGCCCACCACCACCCCCCCCCCAACTTTCTGTCTTCAGAGTCCCATCGAGCAGAAATTGCAACTTCTGAAGTGGTCTCTACCCCATGACGAGACACGTCACGGTATCGGTTGAATTTGACTCAGGAAGCTGTTTGCACACAACTTCTCCCTGAATTTGGGACGGGGGAGGAAGCTGGCCAGATGGTCCAGGCAAAACAACAAAAAAAAATGTACGTTGGCGCACTTCCTTATTCTGGGGAAGCTTGCAGGCTGACCTGAGGAGTTGGCCACTGACGAGGAGGGCATCCTGTAACGGAGGGTGGGGGCGAAAGCGGGGAATTATTGCCTCCAGTTTCTGGCAGTGGGGGGAATTACTCTGCTGTCGACGCTTGACGTGGGCTGCTGCTCGTTCCCGAGTTTCTCTTCCTGTTCCTCTGGTGGATTTAAAAGGTGGCTCGCAGCTGGACGTGTTCAGTCCCTGACTCGAGCTTGGCGCAGGTTCCTGACGCGGAGGCATTTCTGTGTGAATAAGCTTTCCTGCTTGGTTTGAGCGCTCTGTGGCTGGAGACTTGCTTCCCCTGGTACCCGCTGACCTGTCTGCCTGCGGCTGAGGGCGGTGAGAATTTGGCAACAAATCCGGTTTAATTTTTGTGCAGTTGGGATAACGGTAGGTCGTTGGGACCACAAATGTGGGTGATTCCAGGCATCCGGAATTATCATCGCAAGCATAGAGTATGGAAGCCATTTTCTTTTTTTGCCTTGGAAAAGGGAAACATTTACCTGAGTTGACTTGTAATATAATCGAGGCACATTATTCACTGGTGACCGATTTGAAATAGCAGCGGAAATTAACATAGAACGGAGGGCAAGGAATCAGGCCATTCGGCCCAACTGTTTAATGCTGGGTGTTGACAGTCCCACGTGACATCACGCCAGTAAGGAAAATCCTGCGAAGGAATAAAGCTGCGTAAACTTGTTGTGCTGAAGTAGACCGCCTGAGCCAATGAGAAATGAAAATCACTTATTGTCACAAGTAGGCTTCAAATGAAGTTAGTGAAAAGCCCCTAGTCGCCACATTCCGGCGCCTGTTCGGGGAAGCTGTTACGGGAATTGAACCGTGCTGCTGGCCTGCCTTGGTCTGCTTTCAAAGCCAGCGATTTAGCCCAGTGTGCTAAACCAGCCCAGATGCGTTTCTAGAGAAATTTGGGATTGACTTCCACACCCCATCGAGTTGAGTGAGGGTGATCTTCTATGGAAAATAGGTGGGGTTTATTGGGAATCCTTGTTCTTCTCTTTCAAAATCCTCTTGTCATATATGGCAGAGACCCCCCCTATCTGGGGGGGTGGTATGGTGGCACAGTGGTTAGCATTGCTGCCTCACTGCGCCAGGGACCCAGGTTCAGTTCCGGCCTCGGGTGACTTGTACGGAGGGTGCATGTTCTCCCCGTGTGTGCGTGGGTTTCCTCCCACAGTCCAAAGATGTGCAGGTTAGGTGGGGTTACGGGAATAGGGTGGAGGAATAGGCCTAGGCAGGGTGCTGTTTCAGAGAGTTGGTGCAGACCCGATGGGCCGAATGGCCCCTGTAGGGATTCAATCTCGGAGGCTGGGGTCACCCTGTGTACGATTTTGTTTCACTTTTTTTCTTCTCTCTCATCTTCCCAGGAGCCAGCGGGTCAATACATCAGGACCAGAATTTCGGTGAGTACCTGTACATCTGGAGCAATTCTCCCTTGGGCAAGGAAACACGGTTATTTTTCCATTCGGGGTCCCAGCTGTTGAGTCAGAAAGTCGCAGAGTCGGTCAGAATTCTGCGGTTAGTAACACTCCTCCTGACTCCCTCAAAGCCTGTCCAATATGGGTACAAGTCAGGAGTGCGATGGAATGCTCGCCACTTGCCTGGATGAGTGCAGCTCCTAACACTCCAACATCATGGACAAAGCAGCCCCGCATGATTGGCATCTCAAATATCCACTCCCTCCACCACCGACACACGGGCAGCCTGTGTGTCATGTACAAGATGGTACACACCAAGCCCCCTTCAACGGCACCTTCCAAACCCACCACCTCTACCAGGACAACGGCAGCAGACACTTCGAAACATCACAGGCCTGGGGGGTTCCCCTCCAAGCCCAGCACCATACCAACTTGGAAATATATCGGCCGTTCCTTCACTGTCGCTGGGTCAAAACCTTGGAACTCCCTCCCTAACAGCACGGTGGGTGTACCTACACCTCACGGACTGCAGTGGTTCAAGAAGGCGGCTCACCCACCAGCTTCTCGAGGGGCAATTAAGGACGGGCAATAAACGCTGGGCCCAAATCTCAGGAAAGAATGAATCCAACAAGATTGTGTACTGTCCCCTCCGCCACACCCTCAACCTAACTATTATGTTAGCAGAATTCGTCACTGTCTGTGCGGAGTCTCCACGTTCTCCCCGTGTCTGCGTGGGTTTCCTCCGGGTGCTCCGGTTTCCTCCCACAGTCCAAAGATGTGCAGGTTAGGTGGATTGGCCGGGCTAAATTGCCCTTTCACGTGCAAAGGTTGGGTGGGTGACTGGGATGGGTCGGGGAATTGGGCCTAGGTGGGGGTGGGAGGTGGGGGGACCTCTTCCGAAGGGTCGGTGTGGGCTTGATGGGCCACAGGGCCTCCTTCTGCACTGTAGGGATTCTGTGATTTCTAAGAATCTATCTAACTCGGTCTTAAGAATATTCAATGACTCGGCCTCCACTGCTCTCTGGGGCAGCGAATTCCACAGTCTCACGATCGTCTGGGAGAAATAAATCCTTCTCAACTTAAAATGGGAGACCCCATATTTTTAAACTGTGTCCCCCCCCCTAGTTCTAGTCGCTCTCATAAGGGAAAGGAAAATCCTTTGAACATCTTTCTGTCAAGTCCCCTCAGAATCCGACGTGTTTCAATAAGATTACCTCTGAACTCCAATGAGGGAGGATCGGCCAGATGGGCCTAACCTGTCCTCGTTGGCAAACCCTTCACGCCAAGAATCAGCCAAGTGAATCTTCCCTGAACTGCCTCCAATGTAATTATGTTGTGTGTTTTATTTTCCAGATCTGAATGTACTGAATGAATTTATCCTGAAGGATCTTGAAGAGGGGAAAATCAGGAACACGCAGCCTTGCGACTTCGCCGATCCTCAGATTGGAGAGATCAGGAACCAGCTCATGAACCAGGTTCCCGGCTGGGCTGCGTCCCCGGCTGAGCTGATGCCCATGGACACGGGGCCGCCTCAACTGGTCAGCAGGGGCACGGGGCCGCCCCAGATGGTCGGCAGGGGCACGGGGTCGCCTCAGCTGGTCGGCAGGCGCACGGGGTTGCCTCAGCTGGTCGGCAGGGGCACGGGGTCGCCTCAGCTGGTCGGCAGGGGCACGGGGCCGCCTCAGCTGGTCGGCAGGGGCACGGGGTCGCCTCAGCTGGTCGGCAGGGGCACGGGGTCGCCTCAGCTGGTCGGCAGGGGCACGGGGTCGCCTCAGCTGGTCGGCAGGGGCACGGGGACGCCTCAGCTGGTCGGCAGGAGCACGGGGCCGCCTCAGCTCGTCAGCAGGGGCACGGGGCCACTTCAGCCGGTCAGCAAAGATGACGGGGTACAGGACACGAAGAGGAAAGCCGCCCGGCGCGGGGGGAGGAAGGCCGATCCATCGCGGTCCGGCTCCAGGCTCTTTCCCCACCCGTTCGGTGACGTTTATGTGAAGGAGGAGATGCCCAAATTGGTCATTGTGGAGCAGCCAAAGCAACGGGGTATGAGGTTTCGCTACGAGTGCGAGGGCCGTTCAGCGGGCAGCATTCCAGGAGAGAACACAACGGAACAAAGCAAAACTCTCCCAGCCATCCAGGTGAGTGTCCATGGTGTGCCTTCGGGAATGTCCGTGCTGTCTGCCTGTGTGGGGTGTTACTCGATCAAAGCTGACTGGTGGAGGCTCTCCTGGAGGATTCTGCCTCATGAGCTGCCTCAGCTGATCAGCTGCTGAACCCCTCATTTTCTTTGTTAACATAGAATTTACAGTGCAGAAGGAGGCCATTCGGCCCATCGAGTCTGCACCAGCTCTTGGAAAGAGTACCCCACTTAAACTCACACCTCCACCCTATCCCCATAACCCAGTAACCCCACCCAACACTAAGGGCAATTTTGGACACTAAGGGCAATTTACCATGGCCAATCCACCTAACCTGTACATCTTTGGACTGTGGGAGGAAACCGGAGCACCCGGAGGAAACCCACACAGACACTGGGAGAACGTGCAGACTCCGCACAGTGACCCAAGCTGGGAATCGAACCTGGGACCCTGGAGCTGTGAAGCAATTGTGCTATCCACAATGCTACCGTGCTGTTACTTCCGGAATCGACTATTGCAACACACTTTGTGACAGTATCCTACGTTCTACCCTCGGTTAACTTGAGTTCTTCCAGGGCTACGCTGCCTGTGTCCTTGCACGCTCCAAGTCCCATTCACTCATCACCCTATTGCGCTCGCTGACCGAGTTTGATTCCCAGTCGAGCAATACCTCTATTTTTAAGTAAAACAAGCAAACAATTCTAATCATTGTTTCAAATTCCTCCATGGCCTCGCCACCCCATCCCTCTCTCCGTAAACGTCTCCAGTCCCTCAATCCTCCGAGACCAGTGCACTTTTCCAACTCTTTGAACATCCCCCGATTTCACTCCTCCACTGGCGGCCGTGCCTTCTGCTGCCTGGGGCCCCCAGCTCTCTCTCGCCAAATCTCTCCGACTGTCCACCTCCTTTAAAACGCTCCTTAAAACCTCCTTCAAGCCAATCGGCGATGGTGGTGCAGTGGTAAAGCCTCTAGACCACTAATCCAGAGGTCCAGGCTAACGTTTTGGGGTTTGGATTCTGTTGATGAAATCTGGAATTGAAAGCTAGTCTCGGTAATGGTGACCATGAAACCATGGCCGATTGTTGGAAAAACCCACGGTGGCAAAGCGGTTAGCACTGCTGCCTCACGCCGCCAGAGACCCGGGTTCAATTCCGGCCCCGGGCGACTGTCTGTGTGGAGTTTGCACATTCTCCCCGTTTCTGCGTGGGTTTCCTCCGGGTGCTCCGGTTTCCTCCCACAGTGCAGGGATGTGCAGGTTAGGTGGATTGGCCGTGCTAAATTGTCCTTCGTGTCCAGGGATGTGCAGGTTAGGTTATGGGGTTACGGGGATAGGGCGAGGTGGACACTCCTACATGGGTAGAGTGCTCATTCGAAGGGTCGGTGCAGAATCGATGGGCCGAATGGCCTCCTTGTGCACCGTAGGGATTCTATGGTTCACTAATGTCCCCTTTAGGGAAGGAAATCTGCCGTCCTTACCCGGTCTGGCCTACACGTGACTCCAGACCCACATCAATGGGGCTGACTTTTAACTGCTCCCCCCCCCCCCCCCCCCCCTCTGAAATGGCCGAGTGAAACACTCAGTTGGACTGACTAGAGAAGGGCAACAAATGCTTCATAATGCTCCTGGGAAGAGCCTTTATATTGAAAAAGTTATATCGATGCATGTTGATTTTGTGGCACCAAAAGCATTTCATAGTATCTGCAGCACCAAAGCAGACCGTTCGCCCCAACAAGTCTGTACTAGCTCCATATCAACCAAACTGTTCATACCCTCAACCAAAAGGAAGATAGTTCATCGACTAAATCCTTGACACCAGCAAATAAGAGTACCCTTGCTGTGTACAGTTCGGATCTTTCGATTATAGAATGGGATCCAGAGGCACTGGAGATGGGGTATTCCTAGAGCTTTGATCACATGACTTGCCCTCCCCCGCCACACTCCAGCCATTATTCGGCCTTCACGTCCGTCCTGGTGACGTCCGGCCTTCCTACGCCAATCGGAAAGCACCAGGACTCGTTCCCCAACTGGATGATGTTTGGCTGTCGGCCGAACAGCAGATGTCTACGGGGTTTTGCGTACACCGCCACACTCCGCCACCAGGAACGCGTTGCCTGATGGATGGGGGGGAGGGGGGGAACCATTAGCAGGATCAGATGATTCTGCCAGCGGGAACGGCCCAAACATTCTGCCCTAAAACTAGGGACCATCGATGTATGACGGTCACCGATAAATACGGAGCGACCTCTTTACCCAGCGAGGGGTGAGAATGTGTTAGCCGCTCCCTGTGAACGTTGAGATGCATTAAAGGGGAAACTAGATACATGCGTTAGGGAGGGGGGTGGGGGGGGGAGGAGAAGGAGACGGGTGTGTTGGCACGGAGAGACGGAGAAGGGGTGGAAGCAGGCTCATGTGGAGCACGAAGGCCAGCATGGACCGTTTGGACAGAATGGCCTATTTGTGTGAATTCTGTGTAATCCAGTCTAACTGGTTCAGCCAGACGTCAAGCTAGATTGTGTTTATACATCACCGTCCGACGCAATTCCCTCAAAAATGGATCGTTTTTGAATTGATGTTTTTCTCACTCCCCACTGCCTCATATTTCACAGACTCGTCCGGAACATAAGGGGAGGCATTTGCCACCTCGTGCCTACACCAGCCCTTTGAAACTATCCAGTTAGCTCCACTCCTCACTCTCCATTGCCCCAAAAGTATTTCCTGTTCAAGTATTTATTCAATTCCATTTTGACAATTACCATGGAATCTAATTTCATCATCTTTCCAGGCCACGCTTCCCTCATCATCCTAACTGGTCTTTGTTTATATATTTTTTGCTAATTATCCTTTGATTGTTAAACTCTCCCCAACAGGAAGATTATCATTTGTTAACCTTGCACTACCCCATCAAACACTCCCAGGACAGGTACGATTCCCGGCTTGGGTCACTGTGTTCTCCCCGTGTGTGCGTGGGTTTTCTCCGGGTGCTCCGGTTTCCTCCCACAGTCCAATTATGTGCAGGTAAGGTGGATTTGCCATGATAAATTGCCCTTGGTGTCCAAAATTGTCCTTAGTGTTGGGTAGGGGGGGGGATACTGGGTTATGGGGATAGGGTGGAGGTGTGCACCTTGGGTAGGGTGCTCTTTCCAAGAGCCGGTGCAGACTTGATGGGCTGAATGGCCTCCTTCGGCACCAAATTCTATGAAAAGTACAGCAAGGGGGTAGACACAGAGTAAAGCTCCCTCTACACTGTCCCCATCAAACACTCCCAGGACAGGTACAGCACGGGGTTAGATACAGAGTAAAGCTCCCTCTACACTGTCCCCATCAAACACTCCCAGGACAACTACAGCACGGGATTAGATACAGAGTAAAGCTCCCTCTACACTGTCCCCATCAAACACTCCCAGGACAGGTACATCACGGGGTTAGATACAGAGTAAAGCTCCTCTACACTGTCCCCATCAAACACACCCAGGACAGGTACAGCACGGGGTTAGATACAGAGTAAAGCTCCCTCTACCCTGTCCCCATCAAACACTCCCAGGACAGGTACAGCATGTGGTTAGATACAGAGTAAAGCTCTCTCTACACTGTCCCCATCAAACACTCCCAGGACAGGTACAGCACGGGGTTAGATACAGAGTAAAGCTCCTCTACACTGTCCCCATCAAACACTCCCAGGACAGGTACAGCACGGGGTTAGATACAGAGTAAAGCTCCCTCTACACTGTCCCCATCAAACACTCCCAGGACAGGTACAGCATGGGGTTAGATACAGAGTAAAGCTCCCTCTACACTGTCCCCATCAAACACTCCCAGGACAGGTGCAGCACGGGGTTAGATACAGAGTAAAGCTCTCTCTACACTGTCCCCATCAAACACTCCCAGGACAGGTACAGCATGGGGTTAGATACAGAGTAAAGCTCCCTCTACCCTGTCCCCATCAAACACTCCCAGGACAGGTCCATCACGGGGTTAGATACAGAGTAAAGCTCCTCTACACTGTCCTCATCAAGCAGTCCCAGGATTGGCATAGACCGGGGTTAGATACAGAGTAAAGCCATTTTATGTCTGATTACAATAAAGACCATACTTCAAATGGAAGATTGTTGAGCTGCCTGCTGTTGACTCTCGTCATTACAGGCAGCAAGTTTAAAAACGTATCAATAGTTGTTTGCTGGAGAAGGGCTGGGTAAATCACGACACCGATGTTCGAAATTCTCCAATGGTTTTGCTGCATTTGTTTGGCTTTTTTTCGTAGTGGAATATTCGGGGGAATTTTAGCCAGGAGTTTGAAGCACCAGTACTAGGTGAATTCCCAGGGTCACAGGGTGGGGCCAGAGGAGGGAGATTTTGTGGGGGATTCCATTATACCTGCCCATGGTTTATTTGTTAAATGCATCTTGAATTACCCTTCGGTCTGTGGTGGTTTATAGTCGTTATTGGCTGGGATGAACTGAGAGAATGAAAGAAAGACTCGCTTTTCTAGAGCTCTGATCACGAGCTCAGGATTTCCAAAGTATTTTACAGCCAAGGCCTTACTTTCTGAAATGTAGTCACTGCTGTAATTTGGGTAACGCGGAAGCCAATTTGCACGCAGCAAGCTCCCGCCAACAGCAATGAAATGATGATCAGATTATTTTTAGTCACATTGGTTGAGGGGTAAATACTCCCCAGGAGGGAGAACTCTCCTGTTCTTCGTCGAAATAGTGCCGTGGGATCTTTGACCTCTCTCTACCCAAGGCCTCAGTTGAAGGCCTCATCTGAAAGATGGCACCTCTGACAGTGCAGGGCCCTGGCACTGAGGCCCAGATTTAAAAAATATATTTTATTAAGGCATTTATAATTTTAACAGTTTTGGTTTTATAAATTTAGAGAACCCAATTCATTTTTTTCCAATTAAGGGGCAATTTAGCGTGGCCAATCCACCTACCCTGCACACCTTTGGGGTGTGGGGGCGAAACCCACGCAGACACGGGGAGAATGTGCAAACTCCACACGGACAGTGACCCAAAGCCGGGATCGAACCTGGGACCTCGGCGCCGTGAGGCTGCAATGCAAACCGCTGTGCCAACGTGCCGTCCCCCTTGAGCATTCCTGATTTTTAATCGCGCCACCAATGGCAGCTGTGCCTGGGTCCCAAGCTCTGGAATTCCCTCCCTAAGTAACCCATCTCTACATCTCCTTCCTCCTTTTTAAGACGCTCCTTACAACGACCCGATCAAGCTTTCACGCAACTGTCCAAATATCTCCTCCTCTGGTTTAAAAGTCTAATTTTGTGTTCAGCACCTTGGGATGTTTTATTACGCTGAAGGTGTTATGTAAACGCATTTTAGAATCTCTTCCTCCAATCAGTGTGACCAAATGTCACAGCCATGTTTTTAAAAAGTGTATTCATGGGGTGTGGGCAACACTGGTGAGGCTGGCATTTGTTGCCCATTCCCACGTGCCCCTCGAAGGTGGTGCTGAGCTGCCACCTTGAACCACTGCAGTCCATATGAAGTAGGTACACCCACTGTGCCGTTCCGGAGGAAGTTCCAGGATTTTGACCCAGCGACAGTGAAGGAACGGCCGATATATTTCAGTGACTTGGAGGGGAACCTCCAGGTGGTGGGGTTCCCAGGTATCTGCTGCCCTTGTCCTTCTGGATGGTAGCGGTTGTGGGTTTGGAAGTTGCTGTCTAAGGAGCCTTGGTGAGTTGCTGCAGTGCATCATGCAGATGGTGCACAGAGCTGCCACTGGGAGTCGGTGGTGGAGGGAGGGAACGTTTAAGGTGGTGGATGGGGTGCCAATCAAGCAGGGCTGCTTTGTCCTGGATGATGTCGAGCCTCTTTTGAGTGTTGTTGGAGCTGCGCTCACCCAGGCAAGTGGGGAGTATTCCATCACACTCCTGACCTGTGCCTTGTAGATGGTGGACAGGCTTTGGGGTGTCGGGTGATGAGTTACTTGCAGGATTCCCAGCCTCTGACCTGCTCCGGTAGTCACAATATTTGCTGTCCCAGTTCAGTATCTGGTCAATGGTAACCCCCGGGATGTTGATAGTTGCTGAATTGGTGCCTTGTTCTCCTGTATCCAGATCCAGAACTGGCAAGGCGAGGTGAAGGTGATCGTGTCCTTGGTAACCAAAGATGAACCGTACAAGCCGCACCCGCACAGCCTTGTGGGTAAAGACTGCCAAAATGGCATCTGTGAAGTAACCGTTAGTCCCAAGTGCAACATGAAAGCGAGGTAAGGGATTGAGTTCCTGTAGTCAAGAGTGTTTGTTGTGTCATTGTAAAAGGCTGTGCCGTCCTTGCATATAGAGAATAACTCCCCAAACGACAGGTTCTTTATTGCTGAAGAGTTCAATGTGAGATTACAAGGATTTTTTTTTTTTTAAACCCTAGCCCTTTCTCTTATGATTACCTCCTCTCTCCTGGTCTCTCTCTCTCCTCCGCCTGACTGCCCTCCCTCTGCACCCCCCTCCATATCTATCTATCTCTCTCTCGCTCTCTCCATCTGCCCCCTCTCTTTCTCTCCCTCCCTCCTCCACCTCTCTATCTCTCCCTATGCCCCCCTCACTCTTTCTCTATCTCTTCCTCCCTCCACCCCCTCTCTATCTCTTCTTTCTCTCCCTCCGCCCCCCACTCTCTCTCTGGCTCTCCCCCTCCGCGCCCTCTCTGTGTCTCTCTCTCTTTCTCCCTCCTCACCCTCCTTACTCTTCTGACTAATTATAGGTCTACTCTATTCCACCTTTATCTTTATAATAATCTTTATTGTCACAAGTAGGCTTACATTAACACCACAATGAAGTCACTGTGAAAATCCCCTCGTCGCCACATTCCAGCGCCTGTTCGGGTACACAGAGGGAGAATTCAGATTGTCCAATTCACCTAACAAGCACGTCTTTAGGGACTTGTGGGAGGAAACCGGGGCGCCCGGAGGAAACCCACGCAGACACGGGGAGAACGTGCAGACTCCGCACAGACAGTGACCCAGCGGGGAATCAACCTGGGACCCTGGCGCTGTGAAGCCACAGTGCTAACCACTGTGCTACGTGCTGCCCACCTCTCCTCATAGGACGGGGTTTGATAGTTCAGTTGGATAGTTTAGAATAGGTGACTAATTGGGATAGCAGTATTGCCAAAGAGGCAGCGCAGGGCTGATGGGCTGAATGGTCCCCTCTGAGCTGTAAGGTTCTTAAGATTCTCCTCTGAAGGACACTCCACTCTCGCCGGGATATTATTTATGCTCACTCTCTGTTTTTTTAAAAATAAATTTAGAGTATCCAATTATTTTTTTTTTCCAATTAAGGGGCAATTTAGCGTGGCCAATCCACCTCCCCTGCACATCTTTGGGTTGTGGGGGGTGAAACCCACGCAGACACTGGGAGGATGTGCAAACTCCACACGGGACAGTGACTCAGGACCGGGATTCGAACCTGGGACCTCGGCACCGTGAGGCATCAGTGCTAACCACTGCGCCACCGTGCTGCCCAACTTGCCCAGTAATGACCATCTATGGATGAGTCAAGGAGGTTAATATGGGTGGGATATTTGACCCTGGCGGGCATCCCGGTCTTAGGTTGCACTGCTGCCTCACGGCGCCAGGGGACCCCGGATTCCATTCCGGCCTCAGGTGATTGTGCGGAGTCTGCACTTTCTCCCCGTGTCTGCGTGGGTTCCCTCCGGGTGCTCCGGTTTCCCTCCCACAGTCCAAGATGTGCAGGTGAAGTGAGGCTTAGGGGATAGGCGGTGAGGGGGGGAGGGAGTGGGCCTAGGTGGGGCGTACTCTTTCGGAGGGGTCAGTACAGGCTCGACGGACCAAATGGCCTCCTTCTGCACTGTAGGGACTCTATGGTATGTGAGTGTTGTTCATGATTATTACGGAAATAACCCTAGCTCTGCACTTGTGACTGGGCCCCTTCTTATTGTCAAACAAGCAAGCTCTCATCTTGAGCCAACCGTGGAGTGTGGGGTTGGAGTCGCGTGTCGGCTAGACCAGATAAAAGTCGCTGTTTCCCGTCTACAAAGGATCTTGGTGTCACATTTTAGGATTGATTCATTTTTCCCTCTGGATGTTTCTGTGTCCTCACCCCCGTGATTTATTGAATTTCTGTCCTCTTGGGTTGATGGCCCAGTCCTTCAACCCCTGCGCCCCTTGGCCGTTTGAATGTACCAGTGGTTACGGTCATTGTGCACAGACCTCCCACTATTCACGACACTCCCTGTTTCTCTCTCTCTCAGTTTTGCTAATCTCGGCATCCAGTGCATGAAGAAGAAAGAGATTGGGAAAGCGCTTGATCACCGACTGAAACTTGGGATCGATCCTTTTAACGGTAAGCCGATATTCTTGAGATTCATTGGAAAACCTGCGTTTTTTGGCGAATTTACTTCTGTAGCACAGTGGTTAGCTCCGTGGCTTCACAGCGCCAGGGTCCCCGGGTTCGATTCTTGGCTTGGGTCACTGCCTGTGCGGAGTCTGCACGTTCTCCCCGTGTCTGCGTGGGTTTCCTCCCGGCGCTCCCGTTTCCTCCCACAAGTCCCGAAACACGTGCTTGTTAGGTAATTTGGACATTCTGAATTCTCCCTCCGTGTACCCGAACAGGTGCCGGAATGTGGCGACTAGGGGCTTTTCACAGTAACTTCATTGCAGTGTTAATGTAAACCCACTTGTGACAATAAAGTTTATTATTATATCCCGCCGAAACTGCGGAAGAAGGGAGCCGGTACAGACATCTTAGGGACAGGATAAGTTGACAGATCTGGGGTCGAAGGGGGCGAAAAAAAAGCATATCCGATCGTTGAATTTATAACTCTGATGCCCTCCAGGGTCAAATATCCCAACCGCGTAAACTGCCGTGGCCCGTCCATATATGGCCGTTACTGGGCACGTAATCAGAGAGTGCCCAGTGACTATGAAATATTACCCCAGCGAGAGTCCGTGTCCTCTAGAAGAGAATCTTAGAACGATAGAACACAGAAGGGGAACATTCAGCCCATCATTGGTAGTGCTATCCCAAATTAATCGAACCAAGGAAGCTACATTAAACATTTATGAATCACTGGTTTTGGTTTCAGCTGGAGCACGGGTAGCGCAGTGCCTTCACAGCACCAGGGTCCCAGGTTCGATTCCCCGCTGGGTCACTGTCTGTGCGGAGTCTGCACGTTCTCCCCGTGTCTGCGTGGGTTTCCTCCCGGGTGCTCCGGTTTCCTCCCACAGTCCAAAGACGTGCAGGTTGGGTGGATTGGCCGTGGTAACATTACCCTTAGTGACCAAAAAGGTTAGATGGGGGTTATTGGGTTACGTGGGTAGGGAGGAAGGGAGTGCTTAAGTGGGTCGGTGCAGACTTGATGGGCTGAATGGCCCCCTTCTGCACTATATGTTCTATATACCTCATCCAATTCCGGGGCACCACAAACTCAGGAAAGATGTCTAGGCCTTGGAGATGGTAGAATGGCGCAGTGCGATCAAGGGGCTGAATTGCCTAGTCCTGCTCCTAGTTCTTATAGGATTCTCAGGGGGTTTGACAGGGTCGATGCTGAGAGGTTGTTTCCCCTTGTGGGAGAGTCTGGGACCAGAGGGCAGAATCTCAGAGTGAGGGGGTCACTCATTTCAGACAGAGATGAGGAGGAAATTCTTCTCTCAGAGGGGAGTGAATCTGTGGAATTATTTTACCGCAGAGAGCTGTAGAGGCTGGGCCGCTAAGTGTGTTCAAGGAAGGGCGGCATGTGGCACAGTGGTTAGCACTGGGACTGCGGCACTGAGGGCCCGGGTTCGAATCCCGGCCCTGGGTCACTGTCCGTGTGGAGTTTGCACGTTCTCCCCGTGTCTGTGTGGGTTTCACCCCCACAACCCAAAGATGTGCAGGGTGGGTGGATTGGCCACGCTAAATTGCCCCTTAATTGAAAAAAAATAATTGGGTACTCTAAATTTAAAAAAAGAAAAAGAAAAAAAGTATGTTCAAGGCTGAGATAGACATATTTTACATCAGTAAGGGAATCGAGAGTTATGGGGATAAGTGGGGCGGCACGGTGAACACAGTGGTTAGCACTGCTGCCTCAGTGCCAGGGTCCGATTCCCCGCTGGGTCACTGTCTGTGCGGAGTCTGCACTTTCTCCCCGTGTCTGCGCAGGTTTCCTCCGGGTGCTCCGGTTTCTTCCACAGTCCAAAGACATGCAGGTTAGGTGGATTAGCCATGATTAATTGCCCCTTAGTGTCCAAAGGTTAGGTGGGGTTACGTGGATAGGGCGGGGGGAGTGGGCCTAGGTAGGGTATTCTTTCAGAGTGTCGGTGCTGACCAGATGGGCTGAATGGAATGAATGCGACAGTGAAGGAATTGCCGATATACGTCCAGGGCGGGGGGGGGGGGGGGTTGCAATCGGAGGAGCCTCGGCGAGTTGCTGCGGTGCATCTAGTAGATGGCAGACACGGCTGCTGCCGTGCGTCGGTGGTGGAGGCAGTGAATGTTGACGAAGATGGATGGGGGTGCCGATCGAGGATTCCGCGCATCTGCATGAGAGGGACGTGCCTGTGAAACCACGCAATGGCGAGGTTTTCAGGCTCTCTGGGTTTTGCCAGTAATTACCAGGGTCCCTGTGTGCAGTTGAACCTCGTTTAACTTCAACAAGCGATACAAATGCCCTTGCAACTTGGAGCCAGGTGGTCGAGCCAGCTATTAGTTTCCAACGGTTATTGTTGCTATGTGACAAAGATAGAGTGTTAAATTTAACGGCTATGAGACCACAAGAGACTCTCCCATAGGCTCTGGCTCCAAGCCATAACCCCAGGAACCAAGTCACAGAGCAGAGCCAGCACAACCGGAAACTCTGCTCTTTGCACACATTGCACTTGGCTGCTGCTGTCCCGTCCTGTTAGGGTAGCCTGGCTGGGTTGAGAGAAATTCAGCCAAGATGCAAGATCAATGATCTACAATTGCAGCCGCTCTATCACTGGAGAGGATGGCTCACTCGGCATGTGAGGTTGCGAAGTTTAGAAGGATCCCTGACCCTCCTCTCTTCCCCCACCCCCTTTCTTCCCCTGCATTGGGGGGCCACCTTAGTAGCCTGCCTGGTAGTCAGTCGGCTGAGGAATTTTGCAGTCGAGTGCTCGGCCTGTGCTGGGTTAGCGCTAGCCTCCTTGCGCGCGCACACAGCTCGGCCGGTTCGAGTCCCGCTCCAGGGACCCGAGGACAGGGTGTGGGCCATCATTGCCGGTACTCTAGGGAGAAACGCTGCACCGTCAGGAGGTGCCCTTCCAGGTGAGCCACTAAACCAAGCCCCCCCCCCCAACCTGCCCTGGCAGCTGGATGGGTTACGTGGCCACATGGGAGTGTTGGTCAGGATTGCCTGCTTAGATGCCCCCAAGAGACCAGATAGCTGACTTGATGACTCTTGCAACCTGCAGACAGCTGCTCCGAGTTCCAAACGAGGTTTTGGTGTGCTCTCAAAACGAGAAAGCTCTCCAACGACCGTGTTGCATGTTAAGCCCCGGCTGTCTAGCCATCGGTGTCCACGGATGAGTCAGGAGTGCAGCAAATTCTCTCTCTGCCCTGCCAGTATCACAAGCTGCATCACAGGACAGCACTCACGCGCGCGCACACACACTGCAGGCAGGAGGGAAATCCCCAGCTCTTGGGGAACCTGAACCCTCCACCAAGTGTTGCTTAACGTCATAGAGTCAGAGTTTACAGCAGAAAAAGAGGCCCTTCAGCCCATCGTATCTGCGCCGGCCATCAATCTATTCGAATCCCCATTTTCCAGCACTTCATAAGACATGGGAGCAGAAATAGGCCATTCAGCCGATCGAGTATGCTACGCCATTCGATCATGGCTGATCCGTTCTTCATCCCCATTCTCCCCGTATCCCCGACCGTCATATTAATCACAAAATCCCCTTATTGATTTGTGCCGGAGGTGCTGTTACCCACAGGGCTGCAGGCCAAGAGCTGGAAGGTGAAGTCAGAGTGAATAGTTCTTCCT
The DNA here is from genome assembly GCF_047496885.1 of Scyliorhinus torazame. NCBI lineage: Eukaryota > Metazoa > Chordata > Chondrichthyes > Carcharhiniformes > Scyliorhinidae > Scyliorhinus > Scyliorhinus torazame. The sequence continues at coordinate 14,190,208 of NC_092731.1, read as the reverse complement.
GAGAACACATTAACTCGGAGCAGGAGTCGGTAATTTAGCCTCTCGATCCCCGCTCCACCCGTTCAATGTGATCATGGCCGATCTCCTCCCGGCCTTAACTCCACCGTCCTGCCCGTTCTCCATAACCCTTCAACCCATTCCCCATGAAAAATCTGTCTAACTCCAATGTCCCGTAAATTCAAACCCATTCCTCCCACACCAATCTTGAGCCACGCGTTTACCTCCTTAATCTTATTGACCCTGTGCCAATTAGCTCGTGGCTCAGGTAGTAATCCAGAGATTATTACCTTTTTTGTTCTGCTTTTTAATTTAGCTCTGAGCTGTTCATACTCCCTCAGCAGAATCTCTGGCCTTGTCCTACCTGTATCATTGGTTCCTAGGTGGAGCACGACACCTGGATCTTTACTTTTCCCACTCCCAAGTTCCTCTGCAGCCCAGATGAGATATCCCACACCCTGGCACCAGGCAGGCAACACAATCTTCGGATTATCGATCCTGGTCACAGAGAACATCGTCAATGCCCCGAACTATACTATCCCCAGTTACAACTACATTTCTTTTCTCTACCCCCCACTTGAAATGGCTCCCTGTACCACGGTGCTGAGGTCAGTTTGCTCATCCTCCCTGCAGTCCCCGTTCCCGTCCACACAGGGAGCAAGAATCTCAAACCTGTCGGACAGGGACAAGGGCTGAGGCTCCTGCGACCCCTACCTCCTGGATCCTTCTACCTGCCCTAACTCGCAGGCCACACCCCGCTGGCCGAATTCAAGGTAGTTAATCTAAGGGGTGTGACTGCCTCCTGGAACACAAGAGTCCAGGGACCCCTCCTCCTCCTCCCTGATGTGTCGCAGCGTCAGAAGCTCAGAATCCAGCTCACCAACTCTGAGCCGGAGTTCCTTGAGCAACCAACACTTACTACAGGTGTGCTCACTGGAATGACAATGGGGTCCACCACCTCCCACGTCACGCAGGAACAACACGTCACCTGGCCCTCCATCTCAATTTTTAAAAATATCGCTCCTTATTACCTCCACCTGAAATCAATTTTTAAAATTCCAATTAAGGGGCAATTTAGCGTGGCCAACACCTACCCTACCCTCCGGTAAGGTTTTTGTCCAACTAAACCTTCTGTAGTTACAGTTCGAGTTTCTTCCGCTCTGCTCAGCTCCGGTCTCTAGCCCTGTGGCGTTGAGAATGCTCATCTAAATGCTTCTTAAAGAGAGGGTTCCTGTCTTTCCCACCCTTTCAGGCAGCGTGTTCCAGATTCCCGCCACCCTCCGGGAGATATTTATTTTTATTATTCTCCTCACCGGGTCGTAAGGCCAGCATTCGTGTACCATTCCCAATTCCCCTTGAGAAGGTGGCGGTGAGCCTAGAACAGCTGGGGCACTGTAGGTACACCCACCGTGCTGTGAGGTGGGGAGCTTCAAGATTTTGACCCAGCATTTCAATATTTAAAACCTACAAATACAACCAAAATTAGCTTGGCTGCCTTCCCCTCTGTTCCTGAGGCGATGGACCACTGGGGGAGGGCCGAGTGAGTGGGGTGAGGCAGGGACGGTGCTAGGTGCTGTGCACCATGCTGCCTGGTATAAAAAAGTCATTAGCGAGGGTCCCGTCGCGACGTCCCTGTATCCCATACTGATGCATCCAAGAAAAGCAGTGAGTAGCAGGACATTGACAGCTTGCATTTATGTAGCGCCTTTCGTAGAATGAAATGAAATGAAAATCGCTTATTGTCACAAGTAGGCTTCAATGAAGTTACTGTGAAAAGCCCCCTAGTCGCCACATTCCGGCGCCTGTTCGGGGAGGCTGCTACGGGAATATCCTGAGATGGGGGTTAGCACAGTTGCTTCACGGCTCCAGGGTCCCAGGTTCGATTCCCGGCTTGGGTCACTGTCTGTGCGGAGTCTGCACGTTCTCCCCGTGTCTGCGTGGGTTTCCTCCGGGTGCTCCGGTTTCCTCCCACAGTCCAAAGATGTGCAGGTTGGGTGGATGGGCCGCGCTAAATTGCCCCTAAGTGTCCAAAATGGTTAGGTGGGGGTTGCGGGGATGGGGTGGAGGTGTGGGCTTGGGTAGGATGCTCTTTCCAAGGGCTGGTGCAGACTCGATGGGCCGAATGGCCTCCTTCTGCACTGTAGATTCTATGATTCTGAGCCAGGGCAGGTATATTGACCACGCTAAATTGCCCCCTGGTATCTAAAGATGTGACGATTAACCGGACGGGTGAGGGGGGGGTGAGGGGGTGGAGCGAGGTGCTCTTTCAGAGGGTCGGTGCAGACTCGACGGGCCTCCTGCAACATAAGGTTCTCTGGGTTCTCTAACCAGTCCGTGGTTCAGCTTCACGAGTGGAATCTGGCAGAGACGTGGGAGGGCTGTGGGGTCTGACTGAGGTTACAGAGATGGGGAGGAGGGGAGAGGCCCCGGGTAGATGTGAAAACAAGGATGTGAGTTTGTGTTATCGGACCACAACTCCTTTGCTCCCCCCGAGGGAGGCAGCGCCCCTCGCTGACTACCGAGCTCCTGTCGAGACTGACTCAGGCGGTGGGTTTGGTAGGTGCCCTGTCTTGCCAGGTGGAGTTGGGAGACCTCATCGTTGAGCTCAGGATGGGGCAGTGATGGGGATTCTAAGTTGTGGATAAACACTTGACGAATCTTACTTCTTTCACAGTTGGCGACTCAGCGAGATGTGCGGAAGATGTTGATATGAACGTGGTTCGACTCTGTTTCCAAGCCTTTATCCAAGAATCTTCCTTGGCTCTCCCTCCCATCCTATCGGAGCCTATCTATGACAAAAGTATGGAAAACTGAATGGGATTAATTTGTTGTTACTCCCCACACCTGTTGTTCAGCTGCCTCACCCTCCCTGACTCAAAATGGCACCCCCCCTCCTCCCTAACCCAAATCTCCAGCCCCCCTCCTCTCTTCTCCCCCCCCCCCCCCGTCCGAAATCTCCAACCCCCCTCCTCCCTGTCCCAAAACACCAGCCCCCCCCCCCTCTGTCTCAAATCGGCACCCTCCTCCCTATCCCAAACCTTCAGCCCCCCTCCTCCTCCCTGTCCCAAATCTCCAGCTCCCCCTCCACCCTGTCCCAAATCTCCAGCCCCCTCCTCCTCCCCGTCCCAAATCTCCAGCCCCCTCCTCCTCCCCGTCCCAAATCTCCAGCTCCCCCCTCCTCCCTATCCCAAATCTCCAGCCCCCCCCCTCCTCCCTATCCCAAATCTCCAGCCCCCCCCTCCTCCATCCCAAATCTCCAGCTCCCCCCTCCTCCCTGTCCCAAATCTCCATTTCCCCCCCCCTCCCCGTCCCAAATCTCCATTTTCCCCCCCCCCTCCCCGTCCCAAATCTCCAGCCCCCCCCTCGTCCCCGTCCCAAATCTCCAGCCCCCCCCTCCTCCCTGTCCCAAATCTCCAGCCCCCCCTCCTCCCGTCCCAAATCTCCAGCTCCCCCCTCCCTGTCCCAAATCTCCAGCCCCCCCCTCCTCTCTATCCCAAATCTCCAGCCCCCCTCCTCCCTATCCCAAACCTTCAGCCCCCCTCCTCCTCCCTTTCCCAAATCTCCAGCTCCTCCCTCCTCCCTGTCCCAAATCTCTAGCCCCCTCCTCCTCCCCGTCCCAAATCTCCAGCCCCCTCCTCCTCCCCGTCCCAAATCTCCAGCTCCCCCCTCCTCCCCGTCCCAAATCTCTCCCCCCCCCCCCCCCCCCCCATCACTCTATTTGTCACAATTTTCACCCACTCCTTCCCACATTGCCCCCCCCCCCCCTGGTCCCTGTCTTGTTTTCTGTTTCTATTTTAGTTTGTGGAATATTGAATAGCGTTGAAAAAAGAGACCAGTTGCGGAAGCTTTTCAGCTTGCACTCATCAGGACAAACACGAGAATACCAAATTTCAAAGGGGAGCAATGATTTGTACTGCACGAGGAGAAAAGGGTGCTGATTGGTGGCCAAGTTGATTCTGATTGGTGGAGGTGTTGCTATGGCAAATGCACCAGAGTGTTTCGGTGCCCTATGTTTGTGTTTAATTCAAGAAAAGGCACAGTGCCCGGACACTTTGCTTTTGTCTGCACAGGATGAATGTAGGCATTTTCTAGCAAGTGTAAGTGAGCCACATTGCGATCCTTATCTGGCAAATGACAGGGGGATTACGGAGTTTATTCAAACGCATCCCCAGGCAACCGCATCTATTTATCCAGCTCCTTTAACATAGCACAACGTGCGAAGGCTTCATTGGTGTAATCCGAAACAAAATTTGACACCGGGTCACGTAGGAGATAATAGATCAGGTGACCAAAGCTTGTACAAAGTAGCGGGTTTTAAAGGAGAATAGGAGGCAGGTTTGGGGAGGAAATGGGCAGCACAGTGGTTAGCACTGTTGCTTCACAGCTCCAGGGTCCCGGATTCGATTCCCAGCTTGGGTCACTGTCTGTGCGGAGTCTGCACGTTCTCCCCGTGTCTGCGTGGGTTTCGTCCGGGTGCTCCGGTTTCCTCCCACAAGTCCCGAAAGACGTGCTTGTTAGGTGAATTGGACATTCTGAATTCTCCCTGTGTAGCCGGACTGGCGCAGGAATGTGGCGACTAGGGGCTTTTCACAGTAACTTCATTGCAGAGTTGATGTAAGCCTACTTGTGACACTAATAAAAATTATTATAGGAAAAAAAAAATTCCAGAGCTTGGGGTCCAGGCAGCTGAAGTCACAGCTGCCCGTGGCGGAGCAGCGATGTGCGAGAGGATTGGATATGTGGACACTTTGGTCGGGTCCCTGCTCTCATGGCTCCTCCTTTCAATTCTAGAGGCAACGAATACTTCGGAGCTTAGAATCTGTCGCCTGAACAAAGACAACGGGACCTGCACAGGAGGGGAGGAGCTGTTTATCCTGTGTGACAAGGTGCAGAAAGGTATTGGTGTTTGCATTGCAGTTCATCAAGGCCATCGACCTTAAATGTTAACTCTGTTTGTCTCGCTCCGCAGATGCTGCCTGACCTGCTGGACTGACCCACCTTTTGTTTTCGATTTCCAGCACTTGGCAGAATTTTGCTTTTTGCGTTTCTTTTTCCTATATCATTGTAGTTTAACTAATGTTGTGGCGTGGTAAGGATGGCGACAGTCGCATCAAGTTTTGTGCTTCTGAGAATATTTGAAGTGCTTGGTAATGTCAGGTTGCAGCTAGGAAGCAGGAAGCATTCTTATTTATAATTCTGTTTCCTTTAGCCATAAAAGTTTATTACTTTAAAGGCAGTATCCAAGATGTTATATCTGACTCTGTGGCTGTATAATATCTCCAGGTAAAGTTTCAGATATAACAACTTGGATACTGCCTTTAAAGTAATAAACTTTTGCCATTTATGGCTGAAAGAATAGAGTATTAAAGTAGGGAGGTGTTGCTGCGACTGTACAAGGCATTAGTGAGATCCCACCCGGAGTATTGTGCACAGTTTTGGTCCCCTTATTCGAGGAGGGAGCAGAGTGAGGCCCACAGCACGGGTTCAATGGCTGAGGTTATCCATGAAGGTCCCTCGTCTGAGATGTGGTGACCCTCGGGTTAAACCACCACCAGTCTGCTCTCTCTCTCTCTCTCTCTTCCCCCCCCCCCCCCCCCCCTCAAAGGGGAAAGCAGCCTATGGTCATCTGGGACTGTGGCGACTTTACTGGATGAATGGGAGGCAGTTCAGAGGAGCTTGATTCCAGGGATGACGGGTTTGTCGTGTGAGGAGAGATTGAGCAGTTTAGGCCGATACTCTCTGGAGTTTATAAGAATGAGGGGAGATCTAATTGAGGTGTACAAGATGATAATGGGTATGGATAAAGTAGACGTGGAGCGGATGCTTCCTCTTGTGGGGCATTCTGGAACGAGAGGTCATAGCCTCAGGATAAGAGGTAGCAGATTTAAAACCGAGATGAGAGGGCAGCACAGTGGCGCAGAGGGTTAGCCCTGCTGCCTCACGGCGCCAAGGTCCCAGGTTCGAATCCCGGCTCTGGATCACTGTCCGTGTGGAGTTTGCACATTCTCCCCGTGTCTGCGTGGGTTTCGCCCCCACAACCCAAAGATGTGCAGGGGGGTGGCGAGTCTGTGGAATTCGCTGCCCCAGAGTGCGGTGGATGCTGGGTCAGTGAGTAAATTTAAGGAGGAGTGAGACAGATTTTTAAATTGGTAATGGGTTGAAGGGTTATGAAGAACGGGCAGGATGGTGAGGCCGAGAGAAGATCAGCCATGATCGCATTGAATGGTGGAGCGGGATCGAGGGGCTGAATGGCCGACTCCTCCTAGTTACATTCTGAAAACATACCACAACGCTTCGCAGGAGAGTTAGACCACAAAATACGACACCGAGACATTAGGACAGGTAACCTACAGCTTGGTCAAAGAGGTAGGATTTAAGGAGCGTCTAAAAGGAGGAGGGAGAGATGGAGAGGTGTAGGGAGGAAATTCCAGAGCTTGGGACCCAAAGGCATGACGCCCAGTGGTGGAGCAATTAAAATCGGGGGTGTGGAAGAGGCTGGAATGGGAGGCGTGCGGAGATCTCCAAGAGGGTCTCGGGCTGGGGGATATTACAGAGAGGGGGAAGGTGAGAGAGCACCGGGGGAAGGGGGGACGGGCGGTGTTGAAAGCAATGATGAGAATTTTAAGATTAACTGGTCGTCGAGCATCGAGGGGTGGCAGGGGAACGGGTCTTGGAGTGAGTTAAGACCCGCCCGCAGAGTTGTAAATAGTCGGGACAGGCACCTCAAGATTGTTTTTCATTCAGGTGGGTGATGGGCGATCTGATTCAGTTCCACCCGGTTGGGTTTCTCTCTTCCTCCTGCCGACAGCCCCCTGTCCCCCTGCCCGGGTGTGGTGCCTTCAATGGGGGAGGGCGGGGGGGGGGGGAGTAGAGTTGAGATCATAACCCAGGCATGATCTTGTTGAATGGCAGGGCAGGCTCGAGGAGCTGAATGACCTCTCCCAGGTCCTACATTACTAAATCTTCTCTTTCTCTCCCCCCCCCCCCCCCCCCCCCTCCCAACAGAGGATATCGCCGTTGTCTTCTCAAAGGGCAACTGGGAAGCGAAGGGGGTCTTCTCCCAAACCGACGTTCACCGACAGATCGCCATCGTCTTCAAAACGCCGCCGTACTGTGACATCGACATCCAGGACCAGGTCATTGTGCAGCTGCAATTGTATCGTCCCTCCGACAAGGAATACAGCGACTCCTTCGAGTTCCGCTACTTCCCAAAGCTAGATGGTAATGTACTGAAACAGCTCGACTAAACTCCCCCGAGTCTTAACTAAAAACGCGGGACAGATGTTTTCATAAAACAAAAAAGAGAGACTTGCGTTAATTCTCTCTCTCTTTCAGCAAACTGGTTAGACTAAGTCACCGAGGGGCACGTTAAAGGAGCAGCCCCTTGAAGGGATACTGCATCAAACAAAAAACAAACTGCAACAGAAATTTAAAGCATTCAATGAAAATGTGATTAAAGGGATTGATAAAACATCCCAGTCCCTGTGGTACACACCGGGTACAAAGCCGCGATCGTGCCAGCGGACATCGCGCGGGTCCCTCTCAAGGGACCCCCGGTGGCGATAGAGGGGGGCAGACAACCCCTTCGAACGCACGCTGCCTTTACCTGAGCAAGACTTGCACTTGTGTAGCACCTTTTTGTGACCACCAAACATCCTGCAGTGTTTTTTTACGTACGGTTACGTTTTTTTTTTGAAGTGCAGTAGCTATTCTTGCCCTACCAGCATGGTGGGTGTACCTACCCCCCACAGACTGCAGCGATTCACGAAGGCAGCTCACCACCACCTTCTCGAGGGCAATTAGCGATGGCCGATGAATGCTGGGCCCGGCCAGCGACACATATCCCAGGAACTAATTTAAAAACCGAGGAAAGATGGACGGCACGGTGGCACAGTGCTTAGCACCGCTGCCTCACGGCACCAGGGGCAAGGGTTCGATTAGGTGACTGTGTGTGTGGAGTCTGCACGTTCTCTCCATGTTTGCGTGAGTTTCCTCCGGGTGCTCCGGTTTCCTCCCAATATCCAAAGGTGTGCAGGTTAGGCGGGGTTACGGGGATAGTGTGGAGGAGTGGGCCTAGGTTTGGGTGCTCTTTCGGAGGGTCGGTGCAGACTCAGTGAGCCGAATGGCCTCCTTCTGCGCTGTAGGGTTTCTATGATTCTATGGCAGCCAAGTTGTGAATCGCGAATTCCCAAAGCAAAAATGTAATAATGAGCAGATGTTTTTGTGGCGTTGAGCGAGAGGTGAATACTGTTACTTGGCTACGCGTGAGGCACTCCTACTTTGGTAGGAGCAAGAATAACGTGAAGTGCAACAGAACGCTTCATTTTGAGCGTCTCGGAACTTAGTGACTGATTTGTGAGCAGCCTTCACAGGGGCATGTGGCTTCCGTTTACACAGAGGGTGGGTGATTTCCTGGAACGTGTTGCCAGGGGAGGTTGTGGAAGCAGATACATTAACGGCGTTTAAAAGGCATCTCGACAAACAGATGGATAGGATGGGTATGGAGGGAGACAGCACAAGGAAGGGCTGAGGGTTTTGGCCAAGGTTGGTATCATGACCGGTACAGGCTTGACGGGCTGAAGGGCCTGTTCCTGTGCTGTATTGTTCGTTGCGTTCAGCTAAACTCGCACAGACCCTTGGTTCGACCGCACTGCTGGCACAGGGATCGGAGTATTATGAGAAGTTCGACACAGGCACTTGAGATAATGCAAAGAAAAGAGTTTGACGAGGAGGATATCAGATCTGTGACGTTGCAGGATACGCGGGCTCTTTTTAATTTTGCAGGATACGCGGGCTCTTTTTAATTGAATAAAACTAGTGAGATTGGAGGAGTGACCTGGGCAGAATTCTTTAACGTTATGGAGGGATTTGATAGGGTAAGTGTAGACTCATTCCCACTTGCCGGGAAATCCAAAGCTGGGAGTTGGCGGGGTGGGGGGGGGGGGTCACATAGATGGTCACTAACAAAGTCAATGAGACATTCCGGGGAGTTTTGCGAATGTGGAACTCGCTACCACAGGGAGTGGCTGAGGTGAACAGCATGGATGCACTCAAGAGGAAGCTAAATTAGCTCATGGGGGAGAGGGACAGAATGATATGCTGATAGGGTGAGATGAAGGGGGATGGCAGGAGGCCAATTAACAATGGCATGGGCCGGCTAGATCCAGATCGAAGGAACTGAAATACAGCCTCGACTGGCAGTCTGTTGCAAAGATGGTGATGGGATTTCTTTTAGTGTTTATAAATTTTGAGGACCTAATTTTTTTTTTTCCCAATTAAGGGGCAATTTAGTGTGGCCCCGGCACATCTTTTTGGGTTATGGGGTGAGACCCATGCAGGCACTGGGAGAACGTGCATACTCCACATGGACAGTGACCCGGGGCCAGGATCGAACCCGGGTCCTCGGCGCCGTGAGGCTGCAGTGCTTTTTCTTTTATAAATTTAGAATACCCAATTAATGTTTTATCCAATTAAGGGGCAATTTAGCGTGGCCAACCACCTACCTGCACATTTTTGGGTAGTGGGGGCGAAACCCACGCAAAGACGGGGAGAATGTGCAAACTCCACACGGACAGTGACCCAGAGCCGGGATCGAACCTGGGACCTCGGCGCCGTGAGGCTGCAGTGCTAACCACTGCGCCACCGTGTTGCTCTTGATGCAGCAGTGCTAACCACTGCGCCATCGTGCTGCTCCAGGTGATAGGGTTTTTAATGATGATATTTTGTTGGGCTGCACGGTGGCGCAGTGGGTTAGCACTACCGAGATCCCAGGTTCAATCCCGGCTCTGGGTCACTGTCCGTGTGGAGTTTGCACATTCTCCCCGTGTCTGCGTGGGTTTCACCCCCACAACCCAAAGATGTGCAGGGTAGGTGGATAGGCGATGCTCAAATTGCCCCCTTAATTGGAAAAAATGCATTGGGTACTCTAAATTTATATTAAAAAAAAAAAACAATATTTTGTTCACGAAACACGTGCGCCCGAAAGACTAAATGACACTGAAAGTAAATTCTGTAGACTGATATCGGGTTTAAACCCTGTAAAATTTGTGTATTAACAAAAATCGAGTAAATAGGTTTTTGCAGGATATTTAAAAAAGGCGTTGCGAGGTTGAAGTTGATTCACTCTAACTGGGAGGAGGGGGGCCTTTTCAGGGGAGCTCCAGCGAAGTCCGTCTATCTGCCGATCCGAGACCAAAGGCCAAAAATAACCCCCCCCCCCCTCAAAATTCTGATTCCTCTTAAGATACCATTGTCACTGAGTCGATATTCTAGAATTCCATCCCGCTCCCCCACCACCACCACAGCATGGTCTGCAGATGTTCGAGAACAAAGCCCTTCACAGGGCAACGAGGGGTGGTCAACAAATGCTAGTCTCATCCGAGTTACTGACTTCCCAAGGTGGTGGTGGGGGGGGGCGGGGAACAATTTGCCTCACTTAATTGATTTGGTCCCACTCCTATGGGGCAGCACGGTAGCATTGTGGATAGCACAATTGCTTCCCAGCTCCATGGTCCCAGGTTCGATTCCGGCTTGGGTCACTGTCTGTGCGGAGTCTGCACATTCCCCCCGTGTGTGCGTGGGTTTCCTCCGGGTGCTCCGGTTTCTTCCGACAGTCCAAAGATGTGCAGGTTAGGTGGATTGGCCGTGATAAATTGCCCTTGGTGTCCAAAATTGCCCTTCGTGTTGGGTGGGGTTACTGGGTTATGGGGATAGGGTGGAGGTGTTGACCTTGGGTAGGGTGCTCTTCCCAAGAGCCGGTGCAGACACGATGGGCTGAATGGCCTCCTTCTGCACTGTAAATTCTATGATGATCTATCCATTAATCCTGTAGGTGTCCGTATCCCTGACTGATCAGTGTGTGTAACCTCACATTAATAGTATGCTTGGTAGAGTAGCAATATCTACGGTGCTATCGGATTTGTTTGTTTTCTTTTCTATCTTCACGTGCACTTTTCTCCATTGGAGGGGGGGGGGGGGGGCGGTGGAAGGATTAGCAGGCTCATTATCGACCTGTTGAACCGTGTTGTGCACCCTCCTTCCGTGTCCCCCAGCCAACGAGTCCCGGTGTGGCGCGTGAACCCGGAGCTTCGGCCTCCGTGGCAGGGACGCGAGCCCGCTGCGCCGCAAGTCCTCGAAACGGGGCAGAATGGAGTCACAGCAAGTCCCAGTCTCCTAACGTGTGAGCCTTGAGTGATGTGCTCGTGGGGGCGAAGTGGGATTGGCAGTCCCTGAACACGTTGGCCAGCGTGACTGATGGAACCAGCTGATAGCAAGGCAGCAAGGCCCCTTATGCCTGCTCTTGTGCCTTTTCGGTGACCCTATTCAATTATTCCCCCGATCACCAATGGAACATTTTCATGTTTCTAAGTATATATCACAGGGCAGCACGGTGGGGCAGTGGGTTAGCCCTGCTGCCTCACGGCGCCGAGGTCCCAGGTTCGATCCCGGCTCTGGGTCACTGTCCGTGTGGAGTTTGCACATTCTCCCTGTGTCTGCGTGGGTTTCGCCCCCACAATCCAAAGATGTGCAGGGCAGGTGGATTGGCCACGCTAAATTACCCCTTAATTGGAAAAAAATTAATTGGGTACTCCAAATTTATTTTTTTTAAAGTATATATCGCATTGCTTTTTGAAAGTTGTGACTGAATTTGCTTCCACCTGCCTCTCGGGCAGGGCATTCCAGATTGCACCAGCTCTGTGCTCAAGCAGGGGAAGCCTTGGAGCTGAGGGGGACTGTAAAATCACCTGGGACGGTGTTTAAGGGATGAGGTTGCGGTACCCGGGGTACAGATTCTACACCACCGCGCGCCGCCAGTTACTGACCATTTCTGTGTTTTGTGACAGATGCTTATGGAGTTCGGTCCAAGTGCATGAGGAAGTTCAAGTTTCCTTCGATTAATACCTTCATGGGTGAGTGTCTGTGTCTGATTGCTGGGCGAGATTTTAACCCCCCGTGTGGGCTTTGGGTGTGCTGTGCCGATGGGCGGGTTCTGTTGGATTTGCTGTGATATGAGCAGTGGTATCGCAATGCAGCCCGTCCGTGCCTTTAGCGCAGTGCAAGACCCCAAGAAGCTTCGCAGACGCGGCGAAAAGTTGCCGATCAAAGAAACTGGATTTGAGCATTGTGGAGGTGGGGTGGAAAGAGGTAGAATTAGTCTGCGTGGGTTTCCTCCGGGGGCTCTGGTTTCCTCCCACAAGTCCCGAAAGACGTGCTTGTTAGGTGAATTGGACATTCTGAATTCTCCCTCTGTGTACCCGAACAGGCACCGGAGTGTGGCGACCAGGGGCTTTTCACAGTAACTTTGTTGCAGTGTTAATGTAAGCCTACTTGTGACACTAATAAAGATTATTATTATGAAGAATCTTCTGCCGAGAGGGGAATGGGTAGTGAAGATGCAGTGCGGAGGAGTCGGCACAGTGGTCAGCACTGCTGGCTCACAGCACCAGGGACCTGGGGTCAATTCCGACCTAGGGTCACTGTCTGTGGGGAGTCTGTACGTTCTCCCCGTGTCTGCGTGGGCTACCTCCCGGGTGCTCCGGTTTCCTCCCACAGTCCAAAGCTGTGCAAGGTAGGCGGGGTTACCAGACAGGTTGGGGAGTTGGCCGAGGTAGAGAGTCCTTTTGGAGGGTCAGTGCATACTCGATGGATCGAATGGCCTCGCTTCCGTGATAAGAGTGGGACACATTGGGACATGTGGAGAAGGGCACAGGGATAGGGTTGGGCAAAGTCTGTCTGAAACTAGGTCTAGGATTTTAGTTGGGGCTTTTCACTCAAATTTCATAACATGAAAATTGTCAGGGAAAGTTTTCTTTTAAGGAGAAAAATCAACTTTGCAAACTTGTTCCCTCTGGTCTTATGCTAGATAAGAAAATAGTAGTATAGTGGTTACACTTCTCGACTAGTAAACCACAGAGCATAACTAACCCGGAGGCGTTCGGTTCAAATCCCACCCACAGCAGCTGCAGGAATGTTAAATCGGTGCTTTTTCAGAGGGTCGATGCAGATTCGACGGGCCGAATGGCTCCCTTCTGCACTGTCGATGGGCCGAATGGCCTCCTTCTGCACTGTCGATGGGCTGAATGGCCTCCTACACTGTCGATGGGCTGAATGGGCTCCTTCTGCACTGTCGATGGGCAGAATGGCCTCCTTCTGCACTGTAGGGATTGAATGAATTAAATCAATCTGGAATAAATGGCTTGTCTCAGTCATAGAAACACAGAACCAATAGGAGCAGGAGGAGGCCACACAGGGATGTACTTCTGAGGCTATGTGAGGCTCTGGTCAGACCCCATATGGAGTATTGTGAGCAGTTTTGGGCCCCGTATCTAAGGAAGGATGTGCTGGCCTTGGAAAGGGTCCAGAGGAGGTTCACAAGAATGATCCCTGGATTGAAGAACTTGTGGTATGAGGAACGGTTGAGGACTCTGGGTCTGTACTCGTTGGAGTTTAGAAGGATGAAGGGGGATCTTATTGAAACTTGCAGGATACTGCGAGGCCTGGATAGAGTGGACGTGGAGAGGATGTTTCCACTTGTAGGAAAAACTAGAAGCAGAGGACACCATCTCAGACTAAAGGGACGATCCTTAAAAACCGAGATGAGGAGGAATTTTTTCAGCCAGAGGGTGGTGAATCTGTGGAACTCTTTGCCGCAGAAGGCTGTGGAGGCCAAATCACTGAGTGTCTTTAAGACCGAGATGGATAGGTTCTTAATTAATAAGGGGATCAGGGTTTATGGGGAGAAGGCAGGAGAATGGGGATGAGAAAATATCAGCCATGATTGAATGGCGGAGTGGACTTAATGGGCCGAGTGGCCTAATTCTGCTCCTATGCCTTATGGTCTAACTTACACCCTCAAAAATGCAGTCTGTGGTGGCTCCGAGCGATGTGGCGGTGCGGAGGACCTCAAATCCTGAGGTGCTCGAACAAACCTCACAAAGTGGGGTGCTCTTTCCAAGAGCCGGTGCACACTCGATGGGCCGAATGGCCTCTTTCTGCTCTGTAGATTCTATGATTCAAACAGCCTGCTGTTTAAGAAACGTGCTTCCCGGCAAAATGTTTTTTTTAAAAGTAGATGATAATGATGGTCTGAGTTATAAGGAGAGGCTGGTTAGGCTGGAATTTATTTTCCCTGGAACGTAGGAGACTTGGGGGGGATCTTATAGAGGTCTATAAAATAATGAAGAGCATAGATAAGGTAGATAGTCAACATCTTTTCCCAAAGGTAGAGGAGTCTGGAACTAGAGGGCGGAGGTTTAAGGTGAGAGGGGAGAGCAGCACGGTAGCATTGTGGATAGCACAATTGCTTCACAGCTCCAGGGTCCCAGGTTCGATTCCGGCTTGGGTCACTGTCTGTGCGGAGTCTGCACATCCTCCCCGTGTCTGTGTGGGTTTCCTCCGGGTGCTCCGGTTTCCTCCCACAGTCCAAAGATGTGCAGGTTGGGTGGATTGGCCATGATAAACTGCCCTTGGTGTCCAAAATTGCCCTTGGTGTTGGGTGGGGTTACTGGGTTATGGGGATTGGGTGGAGGTGTTGACCTTGGGTAGGGTGCTCTTTCCAAGAGCCGGTGCAGACTCGATGGGCCGAATGGCCTCCTTCTGCACTGTAAATTCTATGACGTGAGATACAAAAGAGACCAGAGGGGAATGTCTTCACACAAGAGGGTGGTGAGCATCTGGAATGAGCTGGTAGAGGCGGGTACGATTTTGTCTTTTAAAAAGCAGGGTGGGTATAGAGGAATATGGGCCAAACGCGGGCAAGTGGGACTAGCTTAGTGATAGAAACTGGGCGGCATGGACAAGCTGGGCCGAAGGGCCTGTTTCCATGCTGTAAACATCTATGACTCTAACCCGCTGTTTTTCTTCTCGTTTGGCAGGATCTAGTTTCACTTCACCACACGCGGTAACCCGGTTAAAGCAGACAATTGAGCATCGAGGTAATTTCTGACTTGACTGGTGCGGAATACTCGGCTCAACAACAACAAAATTGTATTTCGATAGCGCCTTTTACATCCCAAAACACTTCCAAAGTGCCGTCGCAGGAGCATGATCAAACCAGGCATGACCCCGAGCCTCATAAGCGATGTGGGGTCAGATGACCAAAAAGAGGTTGGCTTTAGGGGAAGCACGGTGGCGCAGTGGTTAGCACTGCAGCCTCATGGCGCCGAGGTCCCAGATTCGATCCCGGTCCTGGGTCACTGTCCGTGTGGAGTTTGCACATTCTACCAATGTCTGCGTGGGTTTCGCCCCCCACAATCCAAAGATGTGCAAGGTAGGTGGATTGGCCGCGCTAAATTGCCCCTTCATTGGAAAAAATGAATTGGGTACTCTAAATTAAAAAAAAAAAAAGAAGTTGGCTTTCAGGAGCGAGGGAGGTGGCGAGGTTTGGGGAAGGAATCCCAGAGTTTGGGGCCCAACCCTAATTCAGGGAATGAATTAAATAGGAACCGGGAGACGGCAAATCCTGAATGATCAGCCGTAATCTCTGTGAGCCAGAGCTGATTGTTACTAAAAAGCTGATTGCCGTGCAAGGGGGATGGGGGAGGGGTTGGTAGACCAGAATAGTATCCACGCTGATGTGCATCAACCCCCCCCCCCCCCCCCCAACTGAACATCACTCTGGTGTCTGGGGTCCAGGCAGCAAGTATTGTCGTTGGGGCTGGTTTAGCACAGGGCTAAATCGCTGGCTTTGAAAGCAGACCAAGGCAGGCCAGCAGCGCGGGTTCAATTCCCGAAACCGGCCTCCCCGAACAGGTGCCGGAATGTGGCGACTAGGGGCTTTTCACAGTAACTTCATTTGAAGCCTACTCGTGACAATAAGCCATTTTCATTTCAGGAAGAGGCAAACAGAATTAAGCTACTCCGTCAGGATCGGACTCTCCCTGTTCTCCATTTGCCGGCCTTTCCAAATAATCCCCGTTTTAAATTTTGAGATTGTACCTCCCGGTTCTGGACTCGTTGGAGGAAATAGTATTTCTCTCCACCCGAATGAATCCTTTCATCACCTTGATCACCATCAGCTAGATCACACCTCGGCCTTCCCAACGCAAAGGAATGAAAGCCGTGTTTGTGCCACCTATACTTGTAATTCTAGTTAATCTGCAACATACCCATTGCAAGGCCTGTATGACCTGCCTGACCCGCTTTCTGTCGGGGGACGGTTAGCTCAGTTGGCTGGACGGCTGCTTCGTGATGGAGAGCGGCCACGCCAAAAGCGCCGGTTCAATTCCCGTACCGGCTGAGGTTATCCACAAAGGCCCGGCCTTCTCAACCCTACCCCCTCCTCGCCTGATGGTGGTGATCCCCCCCCCCATCTCAGGTTAAATCGCCAAGGATCAGCTGTCCAAAGGGGAGTGCAGACTGTGGCCCTCTGGGACTGTGGCGACTTTTTAGACCTGCCTGCCTGAGGTGAGGGGTTTGTCGTACGAGGAGAGATTGAACAGTTTAGGCCGATACGCTCTAGAGTTTAGAAGAATGAGTGGAGATCAAATCGGGGTATGCAAGATGCTAAAAGGTATGGACAAAGTTGATGTTTAGAATGCCTCTTGTGGGGCATTCTAGAACGAGAGGTCATAATCTTGGAGCATAAGAGGTAGCAAATTTAAAACCGATTTAAGGAAAAACTACTTCTCCCAAAGGGTTGTGAATCTGTGGAATTCGCTGTCCCAGAGTGTGGTGCATGCTGGGACAGTGGGTAAATTTAACGGGGTGTTGGACAGATTTAAAAAATAAATAAATTTAGAGTACCCAATTCATTTTTTCCAATTAAGGGGCAATTTAGCATGTTCAATCCACCTACCCTACACATCTTTGGGTTGTGGGGGCAAAACGCACGCAAACACGTGGAGAATGTGCAAACTCCACAGTGAACCAGAGCCGGGATCGAACCTGGGACCTTGGCGCCGTTAGACAGATTTTTAATTGGTAATGGGTTGAAGGGTTATGGAGAACGGGCAGGACAGTGGGGTTGAGGCCAGGATGGGATCAGCCATGATCACATTGAGGGTGTTCGGCTCGGGAGGTTAAATTGCCGACTCCCGCTCCCAGGTCATGTGTTCCAGGGAGGAGATGCTCTGGCTGATTTTGCAATCCAGCTCTTGGTCTGGAGCATTGTAGGTAGCAGATGAGAAACATATCAGCCATGATAGAATGGCGGAGCAGATCTGATGGGCTGAATGGCCTAGTTCTTTAGCAGCTTCCTCCGGGGCCTGTGCAGTTGGGAAAGCAATTTCGAAATCTGATCCCAGACAGTTAAAGGCGCATGTCAATGTTAGGGTCACTGCCGGGCAAAAGGAAGTTTGTTTCTGTTGGCGTTTCAATAAAATGTGAGGGGGTCAACTAATGTCAGGTTGGGCATCGCACCTCCACTGGGCATCAATGGCCACTCTCACCGCCTTTGCCCTCCTGCTCCAATGACGAGCTGCCCTCTCTCAGGAAGGCAACACCACCCCCCAAAATAGCCTCCGCCTGCCTTTGCCACTGGCGCCAGGCGAGGTAGCTTCCACCTCGGCTCCGGCTCGGGCTGGCGACCGTAATTCACCTGGCGTCTGGTTCCCCGACCAGGCATTGGAAATGCGGCCCCACAATTCCCAGTCACAACGGAAATGATCGGGAAGGCCGCCGGGTGATGACCAGGGTTGATTTTTCAAGCCCATGGTTGGTGTCGTGTTACTTTCCACCACTGACTGCAGTCCGCTGCAAGGTAATCCCACTCGTACTGGGGGGAGGCTGTTGGCTGTAGTTCCATTTATAAGCCGCGTGAATTTATACAAGCCCCCAACTCGTTGGCTGACACGGTGCCAATGTTCCGCCCCTGCCTCTATCTCGTTGGCTGGCGCAGCGGTGTCAGTCGTCTGCGTGAATAATGCTCCCTTCTCTCTCCCAACTGAGAATCTGCTGTTCAATCCGCTTCCCCGACAGGTTCCGACTTCTTTTCGATTGACCAGGCAGCGGGACGGCTAAAGCGGACGATCGAGAATCGAGGTAATTTAGATTTAATTTGCGGTTTAAAGAATAGGTTAAACGTCCACTCGATGGTGGTTGCCGTGGGCAGGCACGCCCTCCGTTAACCAGCTGCAGCCTCGAATGGACAGGTAGCTACTAAAGCTGTGCTGTGAAAGGGGGGCAGGCGAGAGCGAGGCCCGAAGAGTCACCACTTTGAAGGTACTCCACCCTCGCCCTTTCACTGACTCCCCGCTCAAAATCTGGGAGACTAGACAGCGAGTATTGACGTATGCAAGACAGTAGAATTCAAGAATTAAGCCATTCCGTTCGATTGATTGCCTCACTACTTCACTGATCCAACTTTGCTCCGTATCCGTGGCCCATCCGAAATCTGTTAATCGTTCCCCTAAGATCCACAGCCTTTTTTGGGGTGGATTGGGACTTCATTAAATTGTGTTGGAACAAATGCTTCTTGACGTCTTGAATGGTCTAGCTCTGATAATAAGGTTGATTTTCCATTTTGTGAACCGAAGGGGAGACGACCATAAGAGACTGACTATTTGGATGTCAGACTACTTTTCCTAGCTCTGTCCCTCTCCCTTTGCTGAAGGGGAGGTGTGAACAGCCATGGCTGCTCTCCTGTCCCGTTTTCCCCGCCTACCCACAACCCAAGGCCACCACATGGACTGCAGCGGTTCAAGATGGTGGCTCAACTCCACCTTCTCTTTTTGTTTCATCAATTTAGAGTACCCAATTAATTTTTTTCAATTAAGGGGCAATTTAGCGTGGCCAATCCACCTAGCCTGCACATCTTTGGGTTGTGGGGGCGAAATCCAAGCAAACACGGGGAGAATGTGCAAACTCCACACGGACAGTGACCCAGAGCTGGGATCGAACCTGGGACCTCGGCGCCGTGAGGCAGCAGTGCTAACCCACTGCGCCGTCGTGCTGCCCTAACTCCACCTTTGAGGGCAATTTGGGGGGGGGGTGGATGGACAACAAATGCTGGCCTAGCCCAGTCATGCCCACATCCCATAAAATCTCTGGACTACTGCTGGGCTATTGGTGCCCCGAATGCAAACATTATAACTTTTGCTCATTGTTTTAAAATCTGTCGTCTGTGGTCATGAAACCTCCGGCCAATAAAAAAAAAAGCAAAAAAAAAAAGCTGCATATTTAAGAGTTAGGGGCAGGCGTAGACCATTCGGCCCATCGAGCCTGCTCTGCCATTCCATACCATCATGGCTGAGCTGGGGCTTCATCGCCACTTTCCCCACCCTCGCCCCCATATCCCTTAATTCCCCGAGACCAAAATCTGTCCATCCCAGCCTTCAATGTGTGCGACGATGTAGCATCCACCAACCTCTGGGGTAGGGAATTCCAAAGAACCGCAACCCTTGTGAGTGAACAATGTTCTTCCTCACCTCCGTGCTCAACGATCGGCCCCCTTATCCCGACGGCGTGTTTTGGATTCCCTGACCCACGGAAATTTGAAAAGCACTTCACGCCCAATGAAATGCCTTTCTGAAGGGCAGTCGCTGTTGTCGTGTCGGAAAGATAGCGGCCAATTTGTACGCAGAAAGCGCACACCAACATCATCGTAATCAGACCATCTGTCTTGGAGGGCATAGTTTCTTCCCATTGTCTATATCAAAACCCCTCGATGTTGAACATCTATCGAGGGCGGCACGGTAGCACAGTGGTTAGCATTGTTGCTTCACAGCGGCAGGGTCCCGGGTTCGATTCCCGGCTTGGGTCACTGTCTGTGCGGAGTCTGCACGTTCTCCCCGTGTCTGCGTGGGTTTCCTCCGGGCGCTCCGGTTTCCTCCCACAAGTCCCGAAAGACGCGCTTGTTGGGTGAATTGGACATTCTGAATTCTCCCTCAGTGTACCCGAACAGGCTCCGGAGTGTGGCGACTAGAGGCTTTTCACAGTAACTTCATTGCAGTGTTAATGGAAGCCTACTTGTGACACTAATAAAGATTATTATAAATCGCCTCTCGAAGGAAAACAACCCCAGCTCCTTCAGTCTAGTCCCTGGCGAGAATGCACTTCTGATTATTTTTTATTCGCGCATTTATTTTGAAATGCGTAAAGATTTTTGCTGCGGGCATTGACTGATTTCACCGATTTCTGCACTTCAGAATTCCAATTCACGGCTAATGTTGAGGACGTTGCTTATAATTTCCCTATGGAGGAAGATGAGCTCTATCCTGCGGAGGAAGAGTCGAAAGCCTGGAACTGCTACAGCCAGGAATACGGTTCTGCCCCTGCTGCTGCCGCCTATACCGACGGTTCCCTCGGAGACTTTCAGGATGTCCCCTACAACCAGTGTTACATGAAGGATGAGCCATCGGACCTGGCCGAATATGAATTCTACGGCCCGGCGGCGGAGGAGCTGCGGAACTGTGGGGAGGCCGAGGCGTTGAACCCCACCTTCGACACGAATTACAACGTCCTGGCCACCGTCGATGACCTGTCCGTGACTGCGGCCAACGGGGACGTCAGCAACTTTGTTCTGGGCATGGGCTTTGCGAGCGGCAACGAGGCGCTGTCCACTATTTTGGGCAGCAGTATTGCCATGCCGAGTGAGCAGGCAGGATCCAAGGGCTGAAGGGCGAGACGCTCGCCAATGGATGGAAAGCCATGGGGGAGGGGAGGGGGAGGGTTGGGTTGGGGGCATTTGGGTTGGGCGGGGGTGGGGGTGGTTGGGATGCGAGCACCTCGCTCCCGGTCTAGATGTGTTGCCGCGTAGTCGCCCTTCCAAGGACCTTGGAGCTAATGCAGTGATTGTCTCCGAGTGGGATGACCGTTGGTTCAATGGCTGCGTGGGCAATCCTGGCGGCTAGCTCTGACGGTGCAAGTAACCTGGGGAGTTTTATCGGATAAGCTCCCTAGTTCTCCCCCCTCCCCAAACCCTGTTAACCCCCCTCCCCCTCTCCGTCGCTTGTCCTCGAGCCTCCCCAATTTATATTAGAAAACAGTTCAATGATGGAATGGGCGAGACGGGGGTGGGGGAAACACGCTCAAGGATGACGACCTGGTCAATTGGAATTCCTGGTTGTGTCGGATATTGGGCGTGAGACTTGCATGGCATATGCCTTCCACGAATGTTTTACCAACATGTCCAACCTGCCAATAAAAAGGGGCAGGGAGAGCGAATTGTGAGCCAGTTACGGTTGAATGTGTCGCTGACCGTTAAGGAGGCCTCGCGCCTGTTCAGCGATGGTGGAGTTTTAAATCCTGGCTTGAGGCCGTTCTATTCCTAAATTTTGTGGAAGAACTGTTAATATTTTTATACTGGAACTTGAGGAAACTGATGGCACCTGGTATCTGTGAAAAATGTATTTAAATCTGCTTTTTGTTTTTAAATAATGTGTTTCAACGTTTCCGTTCAAAGTAATTTACAGCTGATTGTATTGTCCCAGTGTGTGTGCACGAAACTGTCCAGTGACTTGTCTAGCCAGGAGTTGCTAAGACCCCAGTTGTTGTCTCTGGGATTTAGTGGTTTGTCTGTGGTGATTGTTAAACTGGGAGCTGGCAGCGCCTTTTTTTTTTAAACATGGAAAGTTCTAGAAGAGAGGAAGAATACTCCCCAATTCCTCCTCCCTCTCTCACTTCTCCTTTGAGACGCTCCTTAAAACCACAAGACATAGGAGCAGAATTAGGCCACTCGGCCCATCGAGTCTGCTCCACCATTGAATCATAGCTGATATTTTTCTCATCCCCATTCCCTTGCCTTCTCCCCCATAACCCCTGATTAATCAAGAACCTATCTATCTCTGTCTTAAAAACACACAGCGATTTGGCCTCCACAGCCTACTGCGGCCAAGAGTTCCACAGATTCACCACCGGCTGGCTGAAGAATTTCCTCCTCATCTCGGTTTTAAAGGATCGTCCCTTTAGTCTGAGATTGTGCCCTCTGGTTCTAGTTTTTCCTACAAGTGGAAACATCCTCTCCACGTCCACTCTATCCCGGCCTCGCAGAATCCTGTAAGCTTCTATAAGATCCCCCCTCGTCCTTCTAAACTCCAATGAGTACAGACCCAGAGTCCTCAACCGTTCCTCATACAACAAGCTCTTGGTCATCTGGTCATTGTGATGCCGTGATTAATGATGCTCTCGCCCTCCTGTTTGGGATCATAGAATCCCTACAATGCAGAAGAAGGCCATTCGGCCTATTGAGTCTGCACTGGCCCTTGCTCCGATAGCGCACCCTACCTAGGCCCAATCCCAGCCCCGTAACCCCATCTAACCTTTGGGCAATTTAACATGGCCAATTCACCTAACCTGCACACCTTTGGACTGTGGAAGGAAACCGGAGCATCCGGAGGAAACCCATGCAGACACAGGGAGAACATGCAAACGCCACACAGACAGTCACCCGAGGTCAGAATCGAACATAGCACCGTGTATTTTGTTACTCCAAAAGGTGCTATATAAATGCAAGCTGGTTGGACAAATGCATACATGAACCACCAAAGGCTTCTGTTAACTTGCTGACATCTTGTGCAATTTTGTTGATTTCCAACCTTTTTCCCTCCCTTGGGACATGTAGCTATGTCACAGGCAGGACGAAAGGACTAGTTTCTACCTTCTGTAAACTTGAACTCATCCAAAACCCTTTGTCCTGAGTCTTTAACCCTCATCAAGTCTCTTTCATCCATCATCACCTCCAGTCACTGGCCTACCCTGGCTCCTGCTCAAAAGGTGCCTCTATTTTTAACATACCTCCATTGTCCTTACTCCTCCCTATCTCTCTCATCTCCTCCAGCTCTACAACTCCTCAGAAATCTGAAACCTAATTCTGGCCTCTATATCATCCCTGGTTTATTTGCGAATGTGCCTTAAGCTGCCTGGACCCCGACCTCTGCATTTTCCCTCCTTTTAAAGGCATTCCGTTGGGACCCACCTCTCTCCTCCTTTATGACATTTCTTTGGCCAAGCATTTGGTCACTTGTCATTTGGGTAGCACAAGTGGCTAGCACTGTGGCTTCACAGCGACAGGGTCCCAGGTTCGATCCCTGCTGGATCACTGTCTGTGCGGAGTCTGCACGTTCTCCCCCGTGTCTGCGTGGGTTTCCTCCGGGTGCTCCGGTTTCCTCCCGCAGTCCAAAGATGTGCAGGGTAGGTGGATTGGCCGTGATAAATTGCCCTTGGTGTCCAAAAAGGTTAGATGGGGTTATTGGTTACGGGGATGGAGTGGAAGTGAGGGCTTAAGTGGGTCGGTGCAGGCTCGATGGGCCGAATGGCCTCCTTCTGCACTGTATGTTCTATGTCCCGACATTATGCGGCACAGTGTCTAATCTTGTTTGGGACATTTTATTACACTCTAATTATAAATGTGGTTGGACAAGTGCCGAACACGTACATGAATGATCAAAGACACCTACCCTCTTGGCTACAGGATCACAAAAGCTCTCTTAAACAAAATGTGCACTGGCGGGCGACTGACCTTTTTTTATCGTTGCGATAGGTGTAAGAGGTACGAGGAACACTGAATCTATCACACAGGAGATTTACGGGATTGTACACAAAGATTTCGTTTTTAAATTTAGAGTTCCCAATTAAGGGGCAATTTAGCGCGGCCAATCCACCTACCCTGCACATCTTTGGGTTGTGGCGGTGAAACCCACGCAGACACTGGGAGAATGTGCAAACTCCACAAGGACAGTGACTCAGAGCCGGGATCAAACCCAGGTCCTCGGTGCCATGAGGCAGCAGTGCTAACCACTGCGCCACCGTGCCGCCCTGTACACAAAGATGATAAACGCTACAGAAAGGGAGAATCAGCAACACTACTGCAAACTCCACTGTGACAATGGAGTAGGGTGGCACAGTGATGCAGTGGCTAGCATTGCTGTCTCACCGCGCCCAGGACCCGGGTTTAATCCCAGCCCCCGGGTCACTGTCCACGTGGAGTTTGCACATTCTCCTGTATCTGCGTGGGTCTCACCCCCACAACCCAAAGATGTGCGGGGTAGGTGGGTTGGCCATGCTAAATTGCCGCTTTAATTGGAAAAAATATAATTGGGTACTCTACATTTAAGAAAAAAGACAATGAAGTAAGGGCAGGAACGGGGTAGACATGACTTCGAAGTGACCCGAGGACAATATCATGATTGAAGTTCTTCAAACGCTTATCAATAGGCTGGACTAGGGTGAAGTTAGTGGAGATGAGGGCCTGGGGCGGAGGCGGAATGTGTTTTAATGTAAATGCGCCACTGGTTCCAAATCGAGCCTGGGAGAGTTTGAAAGACAAATCTCTGGGAGTGAGGGGAGGAGAGGAGACCCATAGAATTTGCAGTGCAGAAGGAGGCCATTCAGCCCATCGAGTCTGCAGCGGCTCTTTCAAAGAGCACCCCACTCAAGTCCACACCTCCACCCTATCCCCTGCAACCCACATTGTGACAGTCACTAGCAGATTATGAGCCTGGATTATGAAGTTTAAAAACTCTTTGTATATCATGTATGTAATGTAAATAATTAACTTAACTACAGGTGGGATCTTAATTCCGATCTGTAATTCCAGTCGTTAAACCGTTATCAGTTACTTTCCCTCCTGGCAGCTTGGAACAAGAATGTGAATAAATAATACTGAATAAAACCATGTTTGTCTCTGCTTTTCTATCCCAGCATGTGTGGTAATACCCCTCGGGGACGGGAGCTATATAGTTTTGTAGTTGGACATGATGGAGGGTTGGTGGGTGGGCGATGCATGACTGAATTCCACCTTCACCCCAATAATTCATGGACGTGGCATTCCTCCAATGCAGAAGGAGACCATTCAGCCCACCGAGTCTGCACCGGCCCTCTGAAAGAGCACCCCCCCACCCCCCCCCCCTCCCCCCCATCCCCAACCTTAGCCAATGGATGCCCCGCAGAGGAGCGGTTACAAATCTCAACGAGCTGGGGCTGGAGGAGGAGGAGGAGGAGGTGCAATGGTATTGCCATTAATCCTGAGACCATGGGTGATGTTCGGGGTACCTGGGTTCGAATCCCACCCCAGCTGATGGTGAAATTTGAACTTTAAAACAAACAGAATTAATAACGGTGGCCATGAAACCATTGACAATTATCAAAAAACCCCTGAAGAGCAGCACGGTGGTGCAGTGGGTTAGCCCTGCTGCCTCACGGCGCCGAGGTCCCAGGTTTGGTCCCGGCTCTGGGTCACTGTCCGTGTGGAGTTTGCACATTCTCCCCGTGTCTGCGTGGGTTTCGCCCCCACAACCCAAAGATGTGCAGGGTAGGTGGATTGGCCGCGCTAAATTGCCCCTTAATTGGAAAAAAAATGAATTGGGAACACTAAAATTATTATTTTTTTAAAACCCATCTGATTTTCTAATATCCATTTAGGGAAGGAAATCTGCCGTCCTTATCCGGTCTGGCCTACATGGCGGCACGGTAGCACAGTGATTAGCACTGTTGCTTCACAGCGCCAGGGTCCCGGGTTCGATTCCCACTTGGGTCACTGTCTGCACGTTCTCCCCGTGTCTGCGTGGGTTTCCTCCCACAAATCCCGAAAGACGTGCTGGTTGGGTGAATTGGACATTCTGAATTCTCCTATTGTTCTATGTGGCTCCAGACCCACAGCAATGTGGTTGACTCTGAAATGGCCCAGCAAAGCACTGAGTTCATGGGGAAATTAGGGATGGGCAATAAATCTGGGCCCAGCCAGCGAGGCCCACATCCCCGGAACAAATTCAATACGATCATGGCGGACGTTCCTCCTCGACTCCACAGTTTTCATCCCTTTGGACCCAAAAGTCTTTCATGTGTTCAATATATTTTAATGACGATCATCTCCCTGGGGAAGAAAAAGGCCAAAAGATTCACAACTCACGAGTCAGCGGTGGGCAATCTGTGACCCAAGGACCACAGGCGGCCCTTCTGGGTGCAGCCCCCATGAGACATTTTGTTGGCCTTTGCCTTTGCCCCTGTGCGGGGTCGCCACATTCCGCTGATTCCCGTCAGTGTAGTTTTCTTTCCCTGCCGGTATGGCTGAAGTGATTCGCCCGTAAAGCGAGGGCGAGTGAGGTGAGGGGCGGGTGAAGTGAGGGGCAAGTGAAACGAGGGGCGTGCTGATTGCCCACAACATTGACTGTGAGAGCCATGCGCTCTGCATCCAAAGTGTAAATCTTTCTTTTGTTTTTTCCATTTGAAGTTAATGAGGGTTCTGTTAATATATAAATGATTAAGGATTTCCATAACTGGTAATGAAATATCCAGTGTGGATTAAATGTGTTTAATCTTATTCACGGGGTCGTGGTTAGTGAACGAGCCCCGATTTCAATCTTGCAGCCCCCTGAGATGAAGGAGGGCCACTCACAGGCCGAGGTTGCCCATCGCTCCTCTTGAGTGAAGACATTTCTGCCTCTCTATCTCAGTCTTTCTATTAGCTGTTGGTGCAGAATGAGGTTATGCGAGCTGCTGCTTATTTTTGCTTGACACCACTCCTGTGGAGCAGCGTTTTACTATTTAAAAGGCGAGGGACTCGGAGTTATGACTCCCATTTCATACTGCAGCTCAAACCAGTGCAGGCTTGGAGGGCCGAAGGGCCTGTTCCTGAACCGTAATGTTCTTTGTTCTTTATCAGTTTTCATCAGCTCGAGCCTCTTTGAAGTTAATCATTTGAAGATCTTAACTGTGTTTAATATATGCAGTGATGACACCACGCATAATCTCCAGATTAGATTCACCTCACACCATGAAGATTTAATCAATTTTCCCTTTGTACCGTGTGGAGGAATGTGATCTTTTCTCCCCAAACCACCCTACGCCTCCTAAGCCTCTCGTACCTAGGTTATCAGTCCATTTGCGCTGGTGGTTATGTATTTACCACCTACGTGGGCCATTAATATTACTGCAAGCAGAACACAACACCTAATGAGATTGTCCAGCATTTCCTGTTTGCGTTTCAGATACCAGCATCCATGGGTAATATGCTTTAATCCTAACATTTGGATTCTGTTTTCTTTTAGATTGTGACAGGGTTCCATTAGGTTGTACACAGGGCGGTGCAGTGGGTTAGCACCGCTGCCTCACGGCGCCAAGGACCCGGGCACGGGAGCAATAGGTCAGAAGGTGAGAGCATTGAGGGAGAACTAGGGAATAGGGACAGTGTGGCTCTGAGGCAGAGCAGACAGGGAGAAGTTGCTGAACACAGCGGGTCTGGTGGCCTGAAGTGCATATGTTTTAATGCAAGAAGTATTACGGGTAAGGCAGGTGAATTTAGAGCTTGGATTAATACTTGGAACTATGATGTTGTTGCCATTACAGAGATCTGGTTGAGGGAAGGGCAGGATTGGCAGCTAAACGTTCCAGGATTTAGATGTTTCAGGCGGGATAGAGGGGGATGTAAAAGGGGTGGCGGAGTTGCGCTACTGGTTAGGGAGGATATCACAGCTGTACTACGGGAGGACACCTCAGAGGGTAGTGAGGCTATATGGATAGAGATCAGGAATAAGAAGGGTGCAGTCACAATGTTGGGGGTTTACTACAGGCCTCCCAACAGCCAGCGGGAGATAGAGGAGCAGATAGGTAGACAGATTTTGGAAAAGAGTAAAAACAACAGGGTTGTGGTGATGGGAGACTTCAACTTCCCCAATATTGACTGGGACTCACTTAGTGCCAGGGGCTTAGACGGGGCAGAGTTTGTAAGGAGCATCCAGGAGGGCTTCTTAAAACAATATGTAGACAGTCCAACTAGGGAAGGGGCGGTACTGGACCTGGTATTGGGGAATGAGCCCGGCCAGGTGGTAGAAGTTTCAGTAGGGGAGCATTTCGGGAACAGTGACCACAATTCACTGCAGCACGGTAGCATGGTGGTTAGCACAATTGCTTCACAGCTCCAGGGTCCCAGGTTCGATTCCGGCTTGGGTCACTGTCTGTGCGGAGTTTGCACGTTCTCCCCGTGTGTGCGTGGGTTTC
The DNA here is from genome assembly GCF_047496885.1 of Scyliorhinus torazame. NCBI lineage: Eukaryota > Metazoa > Chordata > Chondrichthyes > Carcharhiniformes > Scyliorhinidae > Scyliorhinus > Scyliorhinus torazame. The sequence goes on along the minus strand of NC_092731.1, from coordinate 14,162,341 downwards.
CTCCGGGTTCTCCGGTTTCCTCCCACAGTCCAAAGATGTGCGGGTTAGGTGGATTGGCCATGCTAAATTGCCCATAGTGTCCAAAATTGCCCGTAGGGTGGGGTTACTGGGTTATGGGGATTAGGTTGGGTTATGGGGATAGGGTGGAGGTTTGGACCTTCGGTAGGGTGCTCTTTCCAAGAGCCGGTGCAGACTCGATGGGCCGAATGGCCTCCTTCTGCACTGTAAATTCTATGTCTATGTTTATGTCTAATTCAGTAAGTTTTAAAGTGCTGGTGGACAAGGATAAGAGTGGTCCTAGGGTGAATGTGCTAAATTGGGGGAAGGTTAATTATAACAATATTAGGCGGGACTGAAGAACATAGATTGGGGGCGGATGTTTGAGGGCAAATCAACATCTGACATGTGGGAGGCTTTCAAGTGTCAGTTGAAAGGAATCAGGACCGGCATGTTCCTGCGAGGAAGAAGGATAAATACAGCAATTTTCGGGAACCTTGGATAATGAGAGATATTGTAGGCCTCATCAAAAAGAAAAAGGAGGCATTGGTCAGGGCTAAAAGGCTGGGAACAGTCGAAGCCTGTGTGGAATATAAGGAAAGTAGGAAGGAACTTAAGCAAGGAGTCAGGAGGGCTAGAAGGGGTCACGAAAAGTCAATGGCAAATAGGGTTAAGGAAAATCCCAAGGCTTTTTACACGTACATAAAAAGCAAGAGGGTAGCCAGGGAAAGGGTTGGCCCACTGAAGGATAGGCAAGGGAATCTATGTGTGGAGCCAGAGGAAATGGGCGAGGTACTAAATGAATACTTTGCATCAGTATTCGCCAAAGAGAAGGAATTGGTAGATGTTGAGTCTGGAGAAGAGTGTAGATAGCCTGGGTCACATTGAGATCCAAAAAGATGAGGTGTTGGGTGTCTTAAAAAATATTAAGGTAGATAAGTCCCCAGGGCCTGATGGGATCTACCCCAGAATACTGAAGGAGGCTGGAGAGGAAATTGCTGAGGCCTTGACAGAAATCTTTCGATCCTCACTGTCTTCAGGTGATGTCCCGGAGGACTGGAGAATAGCCAATGTTGTTCCTCTGTTTAAGAAGGGTAGCAAGGATAATCCAGGGAACTACAGGCCGGTGAGCCTTACTTCAGTGGTAGGGAAATTACTGAAGAGAATTCTTCGAGACAGGATCTACTCCCATTTGGAAGCAAATGGACGTATTACTGAGAGGCAGCATGGTTTTGTGAAGGGGAGGTCGTGTCTCATTAACTTGATAGAGTTTTTCGAGGAGGTCACAAAGATGATTGATGCAGGTAGGGCAGTGGATGTTGTCTATATAGACTTCAGTAAGGCCTTTGACAAGGTCCCTCATGGTAGACTAGTACAAAAGGTGAAGTCACACGGGATCAGGGGTGAGCTGGCAAGGTGGATACAGAACTGGCTAGGTCATAGAAGGCAGAGAGTAGCAATGGAAGGATGCTTTTCTAATTGGAGGGCTGTGACCAGTGGTGTTCTGCAGGGATCAGTGCTGGGACCTTTGCTGTTTGTAGTATATATAAATGATTTGTAGGAAAATGTAACTGGTCTAATTAGTAAGTTTGCAGACGACACAAAGGTTAGTGGAATTACGGATAGCGATGAGGACTGTCAGAGGATACAGCAGGATTTAGATTGTTTGGAGACTTGGGCGGAGAGATGGCAGATGGAGTTTAATCCGGACAAATGTGAGGTAATGCATTTTGGAAGGTCTAATGCAGGTAGGGAATATACAGTGAATGGTAGAACCCTCAAGAGTGTTGAAAGTCAGAGAGATCTAGGAGTACAGGTCCACAGGTCACTGAAAGAGGCAACACAGGTGGAGAAGGTAGTCAAGAAGGCATACGGCATGCTTGCCTTCATTGGCCGGGGCATTGAGTATAAGAATTGGCAAGTCATGTTGCAGCTGTATAGAACCTTAGTTAGGCCACACTTAGAGTATAGTGTTCAATTCTGGTCGCCACACTACCAGAAGGATGTGGAGGCTTTAGAGAGGGTGCAGAGGAGATTTACCAGAATGTTGCCTGGTATGGAGGGCATTAGCTATGAGGAGCGGTTGAATAAACTCGGTTTGTTCTCATGGAACGACGGAGGTTGAGGGGTGACCTGATAGAGGTCTACAAAATTATGAGGGGCATAGACAGAGTGGATAGTCAGAGGCTTTTCCCCAGGGTAGAGGGGTCAATTACTAGGGGGCATAGGTTTAAGGTGAGAGTGGCAAGGTTTAGAGTAGATGTACGAGGCAAGTTTTTTACACAGAGGTTAGTGGGTGCCTGGAACTCGCTACCGGAGGAGGTGGTGGAAGCAGGGACGATAGTGGCATTTAAGGGGCATCTTGACAAATATATGAATAGGATGGGAATAGAGGGATACAGACCCAGGAAGTGTAGAAGATTGTAGTTTAGTCGGGCAGCATGGTCGGCACGGGCTTGGAGGGCTGAAGGGCCTGTTCCTGTGCTGTACATTTCTTTGTTCTTTGTTCTTTGATCCCAGCCCCGGGTCACTGTCCGTGTGGAAGTTTGCATTCTCCCTGTGTCTGCGTGGGTCTCACCCCCCACAACCCAAAGATGTGCAGGGTAGATGAATTGGCCACTCTAAATTGCTCCTTAATCGGGAAAAAAAGGAATTGGGCACCCATTAGGTTACACGCAGGATAGTGCGGCGTTATGTTGAGATTGTCTAACAGCAATATTTGAATCCTGCAAATAATCTTTAAGAAGTCATATTGTTGGAGCAGTGTGGAGAGAGGCAAAATGTAGACCTAAACACTTATGTGGCCACACTGGGAGTTTTCGATTAGGCGTGAGGTGGAAATGTGCTCCATCTCCCAACACCCATGCACCGGACCTCGATAGAGTGTGAAGTATTTTTTTAAAAACAGTGACTGCTTCGTACCGGTGCCTAAGGTGAACACATCATTGTTGTGGCAACGCAGGTTGTGTTCCGGGCTGAGCTCGCGCCTCACGCCGTACACGAGGATCGTTCGTCACTTCCTGCCCACGCTCGTGTGGTGGAGTATTTTTAACTCTCCCGCACCCAACCCACCCCCCACCCCCAACATTCCCGCCACGCAGAACAACAAATGGCTGATAAATAACGCACTGAGGGAGCTCGAGGGATAACAGAATGAGAAAAGGTTTCCACAAGGCCTCAGACAGATCAGAAATTCAAAAGGAACGAGTTGCATGTATGCGCCACCTCACACAAACTCAGATGTCCCAAAGTTCCTTACTGCCCATAAATACTTTCACAACTGTAGTCAAACCATTGTAAGAAACACAGCAGCCAATTCCCGCACAGAAAGACCATCTATTTTAAGGTATTGGTTGAGGGGTAACCCTACACTGTTCTTTGAGATAAAGGTAAAGTCACCATAGTCCCAGAGGACCATAGGCTGCTTTCCCCTTTGAGGGTGGGGGAGCTGACTGGTGGTGATTTAACCTGACGGTCACCACACAGATCGAGGGGCGAGGTTGAGAAGGCGGGGCCTTCGTGAATAATCTCAGCTGTGCCGTTGGCCTTGCTTTGCGTCACCACCCATCTGTCTAGCCAAGAGTGCGAAACCAGCCCCCGATTTCTATCTTTGGCGGCACGGTAGCACAGTGGTTAGCACTGTTGCTTCACAGCACCAGGATCCCAGTTTCCATTCCCGGCTTGGGTGACTGTCTGTGTGGAGTCTGCACGTTCTCCCCGTGTCTGCGTGGGTTTCCTCCGGGCGCTCCCGTTTCCTCCCACAAATCCCGAAAGACGTGCTTGTTAGGTGAATTGGACATTCTGAATTCTCCCTCTGTGTACCCGAACAGGCGCCGGAAGGTGGCGACTCGGGGATTTTCACAGTAACTTCCTTGCAGTGTTAATGTAAGCCCACTTGTGACAATATTAAAGATAGAGCGCCATGGGGTCTCTTGTGTCCATGTGATAGGACTTGGTTTAACATTGCATTCAAAAGTCGGTGCAGCGCTCCCTCAGTTTTACACTGGAGAGTCAGCCTGGATTATCCATCGAGCCCCTGCTGAGAGTTTAAATCTACTCTCACCCACTTCACAGATGCAGTTAAGGGCGAGGCTGGTTGGGTACAGGAGGAAGGTACAGAGGGTTATGGCCGCTGGGGTTAGATGCAGAGAGGTGGAGCGGCCGAGAGCTTTTAGGGGAGGGAGATTCCAGAGCTTAGGGCCGAGACCTCGGAAAACATGGTCACCTGCGCTTAAAATCGGAATCGTGGGGCGGCACGTGGCGCAGTGGTTAGCACTGGGACTGTGGCGCTGAGGTCCCAGGTTCAATCCCGGCACTGGACCACTGCCCGTGTGGAGTTTGCACATTCTCCCCGTGTCTGCCTGGGTCTCACCCCCCACAACCCAAAGATGTGCAGGGTAGGTGGATTGGCCACTCTAAAATCGGAACTGTGCATGGGGCCAGAATTGGAGGAACGCAGAGATCTTCGAGGCTGGCAGAGGTGGAGGAGGCTACAGAGAAAAGGGAGGATGAGAAAAAGCCTTGGGATTTTCCTTAACCCTATTTGCCAATGACTTTTCGTGACCCCTTCTAGCCCTCCTGACCATTTAAAAATCATTGTCCGTAAGTCGGTGAGCAGAGGCTCTGAAGGGCCAATGGGATTTGCGAGTCAGGATAGATTTTTGGTTACAAGTTCCATAGAATCCCTACAGTGCAGAAGGAGGCCATTCAGCCCATCGAGTCTGCACCGACCTGTCGGAAAAGGACCCTTCCTAGACCCACTCCACCGCCCTATCCCCGTAACTCCAACAAACTACATCTTTGGACTCTAAGGGGCAATTGATCATGGCCAATCCAACTAACCTGCACATCTTTGGACTGTGGGAGGAAACCGGAGCACCCGGAGGAAACCCACGCAGACACGGGGAGATTGTGTAAACTCCACAATCACCCAAGGCCAGAATTGAACCCGGGTCCCTAGCGCTGTGGGTCTAACCACTGTGCCACCGTTATGGAAGGATAGCTGCTTGTACTAGGGGCTTTTCACAGTAACTTCATTTGAAGTCTACTTGTGACAATAAGCGATTTTCATTTTCATACACTGAGCTAATGCACTCGTGGCAGTGATGCTGTGTCACACACTCCCTCATGTTGTGTTAAGTGTGATAAGGGGATGGTCCGACCACGCTAGGCGACGCCACTCCTGGGCGTCCCATTCAGCGCTGCTGAGTGCTTGGGGGAATCGCTCTACGCGGCGATGCCCTCGCCAGTCGATCAGCTCACCCTCCACGGGCGCGGGTGAGGGAATGGAAGGTGGCGGCACCCCCCCCCCCCCCCGCCAGCGAGAAGGGGAGGAGGAGAAAGAGGAAAACAAGTCAGAACCCTGAAGCAACAGCCTGAGCTGATGCTGCAGCAAATGCATTTCCACAACAGAGCACCAGTGAAATGTTCCAAAACAAAATTTGGGGTTTGCTGGTTGCCAAGCGACACCTCGGCAGAGGGAGTTTCGTAGACCGCAGTCTCAATAACAATTGACTGGAGTATTGCCCCATGGAAAGTCCCACGGTGATGGTGGTGGGGGGGAGAGATTCCCGACAGCAACCGTTATCGAGGGAATCTCAGCGGTTTAAAAAAAAATACAACAGGCAATCCCTGACACCCAACGCATATTAACCCTTTGTGGCTGGCGGTTTCCGTACTCACTCAGCACAGAAACAAACCGACAAGAGCTTCGGAAACCTGTCAACAACTTGCATTTGTGTAGCGCCTTTTAAAAAAACGGCCCGGGGTGCTACACAGGAGCGGCAATGGGCAGAATTCGATACTGAGCCACGCCAGGGTATCTTAGGACAGGTGGCCAAGAGCTTGATCAAAGAAGGAGGGTTTAAGCGTATTTTTATTTTTAATTACTTGTTGGTGGGATGAGTGTGTCTGACGAAGCCAGCATTTATTGCCCATCCCTAACGTTTCCTAAGAAGCTGGTGGTGAGCTGTTATTGAGGGAAAGATTTGACCCAGCGATAGCTGAGAGATTGGCGATATCATTTTTAGAACATACAGTGCAGAAGGAGGCCATTCAGCCCATCGAGTCTGCACCGACCCACTTAAGATCTCACTTCCACCCTATCCCCATAACCCAATTACCCCTCCTAACCTTTTTGGACACTAAGGGCAATTTATCATGGCCAATCCACCTAACCTGCACATCTTTGGACTGTGGGAGGACGGAGCACCTGGAGGAAACCCACCCACACACGGGGAGAACGTGCAGACTCCGCACAGACAGTGACCCAGCGGGAAATCGAACCTGGGACCCTGGCGCTGTGAAGCCACAGTGCTAGCCACTTGTGCTACCGTGTTGGAGAGAAGTGCGGGGCGGTAATTCCTCAAAGGACAGCGTTAAGTCTCGAGGGCAGCAGGCAACCCCTCGCTCCAGCCTCTGCGTAACCTCCGTGTTCCTGCTGCCGCAGCAAGGAGACACACCTGAGGGGTGGCGGGAGCTCTCTAACCGCACCACCACGTCCGAGACGGGGAGAGTCTGACCTCACCGGTGAAGATGAGCGAGCCCCCCCCCCCCCCCCCACCCCCACCCCCCCCACCCCCGTGCTGTGACGGAGACATGTTCTGCCGGCTTTGTTTTGTTTTCAAACTCTTGATGTTAAAACCGCAACGGGGGAAGATTTCCTTTCTCAGTTTTTCCGTTGTTGCGGGCAACGTTGATTGAGGCAGGGCGGCAACGAACATGATCGTCACCTTCTGAACCCTCTCCCCAGCAGGTAACCCTTTCCCAGCGCCGCCCCCCAATAAAAAAGGATTTGTCGATCCGACCCGCCTCTTACAACCCCAGGGTGCCCCGAAGCGCTCTCCCGCCAATTAAGTACTTTAGGACGTGTAATGCAGGAACGGCGGCGGGCAATTTCAGCATAGCAAGATCCCACAGACAGAAATATGATCTTTACCAGGGTGTCTGCATTTTTTTTTGTGATGTTGATCTTAGGATAAATATTAACCAGGACACCGGGGACAACTCCCCTGTCCTGTCCAACTCACCTAACAAGCACGTCTTTTGGGACTTGTTGGAGGAAACCGGAGCACCCGGAGGAAACCCACACAGACACGGGGAGAACGTGCAGACTCTGCACGGACAGCGACCCAAGCCGGGAATCGAACCCGGGTCCCTGGCGCTGTGACACAACAGTGCTAACCACTGTGCTACCGTGCCGCCCTACACTCTGTCCAGCCACCCCCTCATGATCCTGAACACCTCAAACGTATCTCCTCTCAGCCCTCTCTTCCCTGAGGAAAACTGTCCCAGCATCTCCAATCTGTCCACTTAAGGATAAGGGGTGATCTCCTTAAACATGTCGGGTTCTTAAGGGGCTGACAGGGTCAATGCTGAGAGAATGTTTACCCTCCTGGGAGGGTCCCGGATCAGAGGACACAGTCTCAGGATAAAGGGGCCGCCAATGTAACACTGAGATGAGGAGGAATTTCTTCTCTCAGAGGGGTGTGAGTCTTTGGAACTCTTTGCCTCAGAGAGCTGTGGGGGCGGAGCCCGTGTGGATATTTAAGGCTGGGATAGATTCTCGATCAATCAGGGAATCAAGGGTTACGGGGAAAGGGCAGGAAAGTGGACGTGTGGAATATTGGATCACTTTTGGAATTTCTCCACTTGGAGGTTAAACATCCGAGGGGTGGGAGGAAGGCTTCCTCACCGCGTGGGGGTAATTTGGCGGCCTGGTCCGAAACCTGTTCGAGGCCAACAACAGCCAATAGACGGAGAAGTGGAAGGATTAGAAAGGGAAAGGGGGGGGGGGGGCAGACAAGGTGGAATGTCAGGGACGCCCAACCCAGGTTGGAGGGTGGGGGAGGAGGGGGGGGGGGGGGGGGGAGAAGAGGCAGAGAGCGACAAGGAGAGACAATACTGGGGCAACTGCCCCCCGTCCACAAAAAGAACAGGGGGAGGGGAAGAACAATGAGGGGGGGGGGGGGTTAGGGAAAGGGGGGCTGGGGGCAAGCCGAACTAGACAACAATTTGTAAATAAAGAAATGTAAGACCAAGCCTTTTTACACTGTATAATCAATAAAAACGAATGGCAATGTACATAATTTTGAAAATGCCAATTAAAAGATTTTTTAAAAGAAGAAGAATGTTGGATCAGCCATAATTCTATTGAATGGCGGGACAGGCTCGAGGGGCCGAACTGCCTCCTCCTGTTCCTATTTCTTATGGTCTTCTGGCAAATATAGTCCCTCATTAAGACCATAAGATATAGGAGCAGAATTAGGCCACTCGGCCCATCGAGTCTGCTCCGCCATTCTATCATGGCTGAGATTTTCTCATCCCCATTCTCCAGCCTTCTCCCCATAACCCCTGATCCCTTTATTAATCGAGAACCTATCCATCTCTGTCTTAAAAACACTCAGTGATTTGGCCTCCACAGCCTTCTGCGGCAAAGAATTCCACAGATTCACCACCCTCTGGCTGAAGAAATTCCTCCTCATCTCTGTTTTGAAGGATCGTCCCTTTAATCTGAGATTGTGTCCTCTGGTTCTAGTTTTTCCTACAAGTGGAAACATCCTCTCCACGTCCACTCTATCCAGGCCTCGCAGTATCCTGTAAGTTTCAATAAGATCCCCTCTCATCCTTCTAAACTCCATCGAGTACAGACCCAGAGTCCTCAAACGTTCCTCATACGACAAGACATTGCTGGAAGCATTCTCGTGAATCTCGTTGGCTGTTGGAGCTCCATGAAACGTTGTGGAAGGCCTCCCTTCTTTTCGCAGTGAAGCTTCCCGGCTGCCTCTTAAAGCACGGTCGAGAGAGCGTGAGGTGTCGCGAGATAGGGGGTCGGCCAGGGTACATCTCGAGTCAGCTTGGATGAGGTCACGTTGGATAAAACGAGAGGAACAATACCGGGAGCCAAAGCAGCCTGCATGGGATGGGGGGATGGGGAGGACCGCCTCAATATCTGGCTGCTGGTCTTCAGTTTACAGCACGTCGTTGCGCACCTTCCCTGAAATAATAAACCCAGGAACTGAGTAACAAAGTGGTACCAATCAATCCAGTCGAAACAGTAGTGAACAAGAACTGTGGTTTTAATCAGCTAGAATGTGCCCACCAGTAGCTCCTCCCGCACTGAGAGGCTGTCCCAGATCGATGGGTTATATACCTTCTCAGAGGGGCGGAGCCACAGGCGGAGCCAACAACAACATCAACACAACAACAGTAACAGTGAGTAAATACAATAATATATACAACAGCCGTGAGTAAATACAATATATACAGCAGCCATACGTGGCTCACCACATTCACCCCCTGTTAAAAAAAAGTCCGGCGCAGGTGAAGTGGACTCACAGGGTCAGCCTCACAGGAGGGTGGATTGTCCGCTGTGAACGTCGCAGTGTAGGCGCTGGCGTCGAGACCTTCGACTCCGGGAGCACGTCGTCCACACAACAGGGTCCCGGACAGGGTGATGACGCAGGGGCGGGGCTAATGGATCCCGGATGAGCTAATGGGGTAGATGGGGAGGTAGAAGAAAGCGGTGAGGTGATGGTGGGGGCAGGGGTACCTGCGGGGGACAGGTCCCTGAGGGAGACTGTGTCCTGCCGCCCGTCACGTATGCGTACTGAGGGTTCGCATGGAGGAGGTGAATCCTCTCGACCAAGGGGTCGGCCTTATGGCTCCTCACGTGCTTCCGGAGGAGTACCGGCCCAGGAGTCGTCAGCCAGGTAGGAAGCGAAACCCCGGAGATCGACGTCCTGGGAAAGACAAATAGACGGTCGTGAGGTGTCTCGTTAGTGGCAGTGCACAAGAGTGACCGGATGGAGTGGAGCGGGTCAGGGAGGACCTCCTGCCAGCGGGCGACTGGGAGACTTCTAGACCGTAGGGCCAGAAGGACGGCCTTCCAGACCGTCCCATTCTCCCTCTCCACCTGCCCGTTCCCCCGGGGGTTGTAGCTGGTAGTCCAGCTCGAGGCGATGCCCTTACTGAGCAGGTACTGACGCAGCTCATCGCTCCTGAATGAGGATCCCCGATCGCTGTGAATATAAGTGGGGAAACCGAACAGGGTGAAGATGCTGCGCAGGACCTTAATGACTGTGGCAGAGGCCATGTCAGGGCATGGGATGGCGAAAGGAGAACGTGAGTACTCATCAACAACGTTGAGAAAGTACACGTTACGATCAGTGGAGGGGAGTGGCCCTTTGAAATCCATACTGAGGCGTTCAAAAGGGCGGGAGGCCTTCACCAGGTGGGCCTTGTCTGGCCGATAGAAGTGCGGCTTGCACTCCGCACAGACTTGGCAGTCCCTGGTCATGGCCCTGACCTCCTCTGTGGAGTAGGGCAGGTTGTGGGCCTTGACAAAGTGGAGAAGCCGGGTGACAGAGGTCGTTGTGGATAGCCCATAACAAGTCAGCCCGCGCGTTGGCACAGATGCCACGGGACAGGGCATCTGGGGGCTCATTGAACTTCCCAGGGCGATACAAAATGTCGTAGTTATAGGTGGAGAGCTCGATCCTCCACCGCAAAATCTTGTCGTTCTTAATTTTGCCCCGCTGCGTGTTGTTGAACATTAAGGGGCAGCACGGTAGCATTGTGGATAGCACAATTGCTTCACAGCTCCAGGGTCCCAGGTTCGATTCCCTGTCTGTGCGGAGTCTGCACATCCACCCCGTGTGTGCGTGGGTTTCCTCCGGGTGCTCCGGTTTCCTCCCACAGTCCAAAGATGTGCAGGTTAGGTGGATTGGACGTGATAAATTGCCCTTAGTGTCCAAAATTGCCCTTAGTGTTGGGTGGGGTTACTGGGTTATGGGGATAGGGTGGAGGTGTTGATCTTGGGTAGGGTGCTCTTTCCAAGAGCCGGTGCAGACTCGATGGGCTGAATGGCCTCCTTCTGCACTGTAAAATCTATGAAAAAATGAAATGAAAATCGCTTATTGTCACAAGTAGGCTTCAAATGAAGTTACTGTGAAAAGCCCCTAGTCGCCACATTCCGGCGCCTGTTCGGGGAGGCTGGTACGGGAATTGAACCGTGCTGCTGGCCTGCCTTGGTCTGCTTTCAAAGCCAGCGATTTAGCCCTGTGCTAAACAGCCCTTAACAGATGAAGGCAATCGACCATTGGCCTGTGAGGAGAGTGAATCTCCTGCTGGCCAGGTAATGCCTCCAGTACCGCACAGCTTCCACAATGGCTTGCGCCTCCTTTTCAACAGAGTAGTGTCGAATTTCGGAGGCATGGAGGGTACGGGAAAAAAAGGCGACAGGTCTCCCTGCCTGGTTAAGAGTGGCTGCCAGGGCAAAGTCAGACGCATCGCTTTCCACCTGGATTCGTCCACGGCGTGCATCGTGGCCGTGCCAATTTCGGATCTGATGCGGTTGAAGGCCAGGAGGGCCTCAGCCGTCAGGGGAAAAGTGGTGAACTTAATGAGTGGGCGGGCTTTGTCCGCGTGGTTGGGGACCCACTGGGCATAGTAGGAGGAGAACCCCAAGCACCTTTTCAGGGCCTTGGGGCAGTGGGGGAGGGGGGAGTTGCAGGAGGGGGCGCATGCGTTCGGGGTCAGGCCCCAGGACTCCGTTTTCCACGACATAGCCGAGGGTGGCTAGCCGGGTTGTGCGGAAAACGCATTTCTCCTTGTTATATGTTAAATTAAGGAGTCGGGTGGTGTGGAGGAATTTTTGAAGGTTGGCGTCGTGGTCCTGCAGGTCATGGCAACCGATGGTACCGTTATCCAAGTACGGGAACGTGGCCTGCAGCCCGTACTGGTCAACTATTCCGCCCATCGTTCGTTGGAAGACCGAAACCCCATTGGTGACGCCGAAGGGGACCCTGAGGAAATGGAAGGGACGGCCATCTGCCTCAAAGGCAGTGTATTGGCGGTCCTCCCGCCGGAATGGGAGCTGGTGGTATGCGGACTTCAAGTCCACCGTAGAGAAGACTCCATACTGCGCAATCTGATTGACCATGTTAGATATGCGCGGGAGGGGGTACGCATCGAGCTGCGTGTACCGGTTGATCGTCTGACTGTAGTCGATGACCATCCGGTGTTTCTCCCCGGTCCTGACGACCACCACTTGTGCTCTCTAGGGGCTAATACTGGCCTCAATGATCCCTTCCCTCAGGGGTCGCTGGACCTCTGACCTGATGAAGGCCTTGTCATGAGCACTGTACCGTCTGCTCCGGGTGGCGACAGGCTTACAGTCTGGGGTGAGGTTCGCGAAGAGCGAGGGGGGGCGACCTTTAAGATCGCGAGGCTACAGATGGTGAGAGGGGGGCAGGGGTCCCCCGAACTTCAGGGTTAGACTACGGAGGTTGCACTGAAAGTCTAAACCCAGTAGGAGAGGGGCGCAGAGTTGGGGAGGACGTTGAGTTTGAAATTGGCGTATTCGACGCCCTGTGTTGCCAGGTTGGCGGTGCAGTACCCCCGGATCTGCACGGAGTGTGATCCGGAATCTAGGGATATGACTTCTGAGACAGGAGGGCACGGAAGGAACAGCGCCTTACCATGTCCGGGTGGACGAAGTTATCCGTGCTCCCGGAGTCGAAGAGGCAGGACGTCTCCTGCCTGTTGAGGTTGATGGCCATCATCGAGCTTTGAAGATGGCAAGGCCGGGACTGGTCAAGTTGACTGGAGATGAGTTGATGGCGATCAGTGTCGTGCTGGCCGCAAAATGGCGGCATCGATGAAGTCGGACAAAATGGCGGCCCCCATGCATCGCACGCGGCGTTCGACGTTGATGACGTCAGGCAAGATGGCGGCCCCAATGGATCGCACGCGGCGGGCGGAGTCGACGACGACGGCCAAGATGGCTGCTCCCACGGGTCGCACGCGGCGAGTGACGCGTCAGCAGAGGGCGCTCCAGGCAGGCACGATGCCACGCTGCGGGGTCTGTGAGTCTCAGACTGGGCTTGACAGGCTTTTGGTTTTTGATTTTGATTTTAGGCTTAGCTAGGCACACCTTAGCGTAGTGCCCCTCCTTGCCACACTCGTTACACGTGGAGTTGCGAGCCGGGCAACGCTGCCTGGGGTGCTGGCCCTGACCGCAGAAGTAACAGCATGGTCCTCCGGAGCTGGACGGCTGCCGCGCGGCGCAGGAATGAGGCACGCAGTAATGGCTGCACCTCCAACGTCCCCGAGGATGCCGCATGGTCGGTTGGGAAGGCTTTCAGGCTTTGGAAGGCCACTTCCAGCGAGATAGCCAGCTTCACAGTCTCCTCGAGGTCGAGGGACCCTTTCTCGAGAAGCCGTTGCCGGATGTAGCTGGACCAGACACCTGCCACATATGTGTCCCGGACCATCAGCTCCGCGTGCTCGACCGCTGTGACAGTCCTGCAGTTACAATTGCGGATGAGTACTCTCGGTTCACGCAGATATTCAGCCAGAGACTTACCCAGGCGCTGACGCCGCGTGGTCAGGAGGTGTTGAACGAGTACCTCGTTCACCGGCCTCACAAACTGTCGTTTGAGCAGCTCCACTGCCCCCGTGTATGAGGCCGCGTCTCTGATGAGTTGGAAAATCCTGTGGCTCACCCGGGCATTGAGGAGACGCTGTTTAATTTCCGGGGAGACCTCGGCGGCGAAGGAGCTGAGGTAGGACCCAAAGCTATTGAGCCTCCGGGTTAAGATCGAGGCGTTCTGGTTTTAAAACAGCTTCCATCGTAAAGAAATCTAGCTGATTAAATAGATACCAATCAATCCAGTCGAAACGGTAGTTAACAAGAACTGTGGCTTTAATCAGCTAGAATGTGCCCACCAGTAGCTCCTGCAGCACTGAGAGGCTGTCCCGGATCGATGGGTTATATACCTCCTCAGAGGGGCGGAGCCAGCAACTACATCAACACAACAACAGCCGTGAGTAAATACAATAATATACACAACAGCCATACATGGCTCACCACTCAAAGTAGGCCTCAACCCGTATGAGAGTGAAAATCAATAGACCTGTGTCAGCTCGCGGCAGAGCAGAAGCCGCAGACAGGCTACTACGGAAAGCAAACAGGCCTGAGGCTGTTCAAAAACCACTGGAAGAGGGTTTCTCCCATTCTTCCACAATCTCAGTGGTGCACAGACCCATTCAAAGAAGGACAGGGATAGTTAATCTCCTTGACGTCCAACTTACCCCTCAATCAACATCGCCGGGTTACCCCAGAGCGAGGGGGAGCCAAGGCCAACTGATTCACTGAAGAAACAGTGAGATGTTGTAACGGGGGAGGAATGGAATCGAGGAGCCCATAAGGCCTTGCTCATCGCAAGCAATCACGGGGAAGTGCAGCAAGAATTAAAGAAATATGGGTCTGCTGTGTATCTTTCTTCGGCTCACGGTTGGATTTGGACACTGAGAATCGTGGGGCCTGTGTTCCGCAAAGTGTGGGTGCTGGGCCACGGCTGGTCCACGAGGGTCCTCCGGGTGCTCTGCAGGCTGGTCCAAAACGCAAGTCGCTGACGTGCAACGGGTCACAGGGAATATCTTCACCCCCAAAACCCACGGGGCGCCACATATCCAGACTGGCTCTCGTGTGCATGGCATGAATCGGCATAGCTGCGAGCAACAACCCTGTGGTTTTATCGGCGAGATTTACATTCCTGACGATTTGTTTGTTCGCTTAATATCGGTGTAATTTAAATATTAGTTTCTCCCCTTGTTCCGCACTGTAACCAATCACTGTTTGTCGATGTACCATTTGTCAATGTTCTCTGTTGATTATTTTTTTGTCTACTATGTACGTACTGTATACGTTCCCTCGGCCGCAGAAAAATACTTTTCACTGTACTTCGGTACATGTGACAATAAATCAAATCAAATCAGGTGAAGAATATCGAGATAATTTTATAATACATTAGAATGTTTCAGATAAATGCGTTCTCTTGTAGTATTGATGTTTCTTGTTTTTTGAAATAAATTTAGATTATCCAATTCATTTTTTCCAATTAAGGGGCAATTGAGCGCGGCCAATCCACCTAGCTTGCACATCTTTGGGTTGTGGGGGCGGAACCCACGCAGGCACGGGGAGAATGTGCAAACTCCACATGGACAGTGACCCAGAGCCGGGATCGAACCTGGGACCTCGGCGCCGTGAAGCAGCAGTGCTAACCCACTGCGCCACCCTGCTGCCCCTAGTATTGATGTTTTTGATATGAAAATGGCTGAACTTTTCTTTCTGACATGAATTGATAATTTACTCATGATATTTGATTTAAATAACGCGCATAAATTTAATCCATTTATTCGTGATAAAGCAGCAAAATATTTCTAGGTTCCAAAATTTCCTATTAAGAACATAAGAACTCGGAGCAGGAGTTGGCCATTCAGAGAATCATAGAATCTACAGTGCAGAAGGAGGCTATTCGGTCCATCGAGTCTGTACCGGCCCTTGGAAAGAGCACCCTACCCAAGCCCACGCCTCCACATTATCCCCGTAAGCCCACCTAACCTTTTTGGACACTCAGGGGCAATTTAGCAGGGCCAATCCACTTAACCTGCATATCTTTGGACCGTTGTGGGGGGGGGGGGGGGGGGGGGGGGGAGCTCGGTACAGTGGTTAGCACTGCTGCCTCACGGTGCCGAGGTCCCAGGTTCGATCCCGGCTCTGGGTCACTGTCCGTGTGGAGTTTGCACGTTCTCACCGTGTCTGCGTGGGTTTCGCCCCCACAACCCAAAGATGTGCAGGGTAGGTGGATTGAACACACTAAATTGCCCCTTAGTTGGAAAAAATGAATTGGGTACTCTAAATTTATTAAAAGAAAAAAAAAATCTTTGGACTGTGGGAGGAAACCGGAGCGCACGGAGGAAACCCACGCAGACACGGGGGAGAAACTGCACACAGACAGTCACAGGAGGCCAGAATTGAACCCGGGACCCTGGAGTTGTGAGCCAGCAGTGCTAACCACTGTGCCACCATGCCGCCCCTTTGAGCTCGCTCCGCCATTCAATACGATCATGGCTGACCTCATCTCGGCCTCAAGTCCACTTTCCGGCCCGTTCTCCATCACCCTTCAACCCATTACCAATTAAAATCTGCCTATCTCCTCCTTAAATTTTTTAATAAATTTAGAGTATCCAATTCATTTTTTGCAATTAAGGGGCAATTTAGCGTGGCCAATCCACCTAGCCTGGGTTGTGGGGGCGAGACCCACGCAGACACGGGGGAGAATGTGCAAACTCCACACAGACAGTGACCCAGAGCCGGGATCGAACCTGGGACCTCGGAGCCGTGAGGCTGCACCATGCCGCCCCCTTATCCTAGAACGACGACCTCTCATTTTTGATTGCCCCACAATAGGACCCATCCGCTCTACTTCTACCTTGTCAACACCTTTCATCATCTTATTTATCTCAATTAGATAAATTCTGAAGTGTTTCTCTGGGATGGTATTCGAAGCAGGTGGGGTAGGATCGTTGGGTGGTCCGTGTACTCTTTTGCCCTCAGTGGTCTACAGACGGAAATATTTGAGGGCCACTGCACTAGGATATACTCCCAAGTAATTGGAGACATTAATTATTTGTTAAGTTACACAAGAAACCTAAAACCATGGAGTGCAATCGTTTTAGAACCATTAACTTAATGAATCACCTCAGTAAAATTATCTTGAAAATCATAACGGGAAGAAATAATAACACATTTGAAGCAGAAATTAGTAAAACGCAGTCTGGATTTATTCTGGAGTAGGAATGAGGGGGGGAACATTGAAGGAAAGAACAATTCTCGATAAATAGCTAGAAGTAAACGAGAATATTTCCATGTGCTTCATAGATGCTGAAAGAGCAACCAATCATTTTTATCACCAAAAGTTCATAGACATGTTGCTGAAATGTGAAATTGACAGTAAAGATGTGAGAATTATCCAGAGCCTATACTAGGACCAAATAGCGAGCGTCAGGCTGGAAGAGGGACGATCAGACATGTTTCAATCGAAGAGAGGATTGTGCCAAGGCTGTGTACTGTTGTTCAAATCCATACACCGAGTAAATATTCAAAGAATTAGATGTACTCCCAAGGGTTCGCTGACATCACGTTCCTTGCAGAATCAGAATGGTCAGAAAATATTGTACAAAACATTGTAGTTCAAGTAAAAATGAGACGTTTCAAACATGGACTGAGTACGAAGGACAAAATCAACGATAGTTAGCAGGAATACATTAGAAGAAACAGAGTGAAGAGGATGATGCCACATTGGAATAAGTAGATTGGTTTGTCTATTTAGGACCAATGATAACAGAATATTGCAGAAGTTGGGACTGAGCTAGCCAGAGGTAATTCTGTGAAGATGAAGAATGTGTGAACAAGAAACCTCGAGATTGCAACATGGAAATAGAACTCCTATGATGCTGCATTCTATACACTTCCCTGTCCGCCAGGTGGGGCAAGACAGACGAGCGTGGGCAGCAGGGTGGCGCAGTGGATTAGCCCTGCTGCCTCACGGCGCCGAGGTCCCAGGTTCGACCCCGGCTCTGGGTCACTCTCCGTGTGGGGTTTGCACATTCTCCCCCGTGTCTGCGTGGGTTTCACCCCCACAACCCAAAGATGTGCAGGCTAGGTGGATTGGCCGCGCTAAATTGCCCCTTAATTGGAAAAAATGAATTGGGTACTCTAAATTTATTTTTAAAAAGACGGACGAGCCAGCAGGTCACCCGGGAGGAGTAGCTAGCAGCAACAGAATCGAAGGGTTGGTGAATGCAGAGGGAGGGGGGGACAAGAGATAAGCAGTGCACTACAATGTCAAATATTTTCCTAACGTCACTCATGTACAAATCCAATTGGGATTTCCCTTCAGATGCACATTTGAGAAGTGAGAGGCAGCCAAAGAACAATGCCTGTTACAGAGGTCTGCGGCATTAAGGAGAGCGAATGCAGATGTGCTGATTATTCTGCTCCCTCAGTGCCTCAGGCACTGGCTTCATTGCGTGAGAGTTTAGCAGAATTGAGAGAGGGGATCATATTGAGATGCGGACGGTTCAGAGAGGGCTCGACCGGGGGAAGGGGGGATGCTGGGAGGGTGTTTCCTCTGGTGGGGGAAATCTAGAACTCGGGGGCACAGTTCTGGATAAGGGGGCTGCCATTTCAGACAGAGACGAGGAAGAATTCTTTCTTTCCAAGGCCATGAATCTTTGGAATTCTCTACCCAGACTTCGGTGGAGGCTGGGTCATTTAGTGTATTCAAGGGTGCGATAGACAGGCGGCGGAGTCAAAGGGGATGGGGAACAGGCAGGAAAGTGGGGTTGAGGCCAAGATCCGATCGGCCATGATTAATTGAATGGCGTAGCAGTCTCGAGGGGCTGTGTGGTCCACTTCGGCTCCTGGTCCCTGTGGTCCTGACAGGGCAGGCCCGAATCCTAGCACCAAGCTCGGTGGCTAAGTGGAACCGGGAGAGCTTTCATAAAAGTCACTGAGTGTAGAACCCTCCACAGCCTCTTCACATCCATGAGCCAGTTGCCAGGATATTTTGGAACCATAAATAGCTCATGATCTCATCCACTCCCATTTGGTTCAGCTTGGCCTGCGTCCAGGGAAACTCCGCACAATCGACCTTCTGTCATTAAAATTCCAGCTCCCTTCAAGGCGGTGACACAGTTTCCAGTCACCCCGAAGCACAGGGAGATAGTGATTCTGACATAAACGTTTCAGGACTTTGCAAAGCAATCTGACAAAGTGGCGGGGCCAGAAAGGAACTTCAAAGTACCGTGGAGGTTTGCAGCCGGCGAGAAGGCCAGCCCAACCCCAGCTCTTGGCCTGTAGCCTGGTAGAATTGGAGAATGGCGACAGCGCAGAAGGCGGCCATTTGGCCTATTGTTTCCCTGCTAGCAGCCTGCAAGCACAATGCACCTCCTGCCGCTCTCTTCCTCGCAGCCACTTTTTTTTCCCCTCCCTCTTCTGAAAGCTACGATTGGACCTGCCTCCACCACACTCTCGGACAGTGCATTCCAGATCCCAACCACCCGCTGCGCAGAGAAGTATTTCCTCCTGTTACGAGGGTTTTGGCCACTACCACCCCTTCAGGCAGTGAATTCCAGGCCCCACCACCCTGGGGTGAAAGGTATTTCCTCCAAATCCCCTCGAAACCTCCAACCTCAACGTTAATCTCTGCTCCCGGTGACCAACCCTCGATCAAAAGGAATACACCCTTATTCAATGTTGCCAGACCCCATATAATTTCATACTCCTCAATTTAATCTCCCCTCGGTCAGAACGGTGGCTCAGTGGGTTAGCACTGCTGCCTCATGGCGCCGGGGTCCCAGGTTCGATCCCGGCTCTGGGTCAGTGTCCGTGTGGAGTTTGCACATTCTCCCCGTGTCTGCGTGGGTTTTGCCCCCCACAACCCAAAGATGTGCCGGTTAGGTGGATTGGCAATGTTACATCGCCCCTTAATTGGATAAAATTAATTGGGTACTTTAAATTTATTTATTTTTTTAAATAAAAATTTAATCTCCCCTCATCTTACATTCCAAAGAAAACAATTTGAGTCTTTCCAATTTTTCCTCATCATTAAAATACTCTGGTCCAGGCAACAGCCTTGTAAATCTCCCCCGTACCCCCGCTCATGGGTGAGATCTACTGGCTGTGTTGCGTCTGAAAAGCTGCGCTGATCTTGCGAGACGTAGCGATGTGGACCCCACCCATTGTGACGGGACCACTTTCTGGCAATTCTGCATATTATTATTCATTTTTTTAAATTTAGAATACCCAATATTTTTTTCCAATTAAGGGCCATTTTTTTTTTTCTTTTCAAAATAATAAATTTAGACTATTAAGGGGCAATTTGGCCTGGCCAATCCACCTACCCTGCACATCTTTGGGTTGTGGGGGTGAAACCCACGCAGACACGGGGAGAATGTGCAAACTCCACACGGACAGTGACCCAGAGCCGGGATTCGAACCCGGCTCCTCAGCGCCGTAGTCCCAGTGCTAACCACTGTGCCACATGCTGCCCTCAAATCTGCACAGTCTCACTCTAATGTGCGCTCCCAAGATCTAACCAAGGCATGGGATTTAACCCTCTCACCTTGGAGACCTTGGCCGAGCGACTTTCGGTGCTGGTCTCCTCTAACGGGTAACAGGCGGAACGGCACTCCCAGGGGATCGGTGGCCCCCAGGTGCTTTCCCTCTGGGTAGGGTGGCACCCTGGCACTGCCAACTGGGTGCCAAGCCTGGCGCTGCCTCGATGGCACTGCCAAGGTGGCATTTTCCGCATGACAGGAATCTGGCCGAGGGTTTCTGCACTGGTGCTGGGAAGGCCGAGGACCGTCTTACACTACACAAGTGTAAACAAAGCTCGTCACTGAGGTGCAAATGATGTTCAAGCGTAAAAATAAATCACGAGGACCAGATGGGATTCGTGAAGGGTAGGCAATTGAACACCAATGTGCGGAGGCTCCTTAATGTAATTATGATGCCTTCTGTGGAGGGGGAAGCGGACGTAGTGGCGGATATGGACACGGAGAAGGCCTTCGACAGGGCGGAGTGGGAATATCTTTGGGAAGTGCTGCGGAGGTTTGGGTTCGGGGAGGGGTTCATCAGGGGCATTAGGCTACTTTATAAAGCCCCGGTGGCGAGCATGGCCACGAACTGGCGGAGAGCGGAGTACTTTCGGCTGTACTGGGGGACGAGGCAGGGGTGTCCCCTGTCCTCCTTGTTGTTCGCATTGGCAATTGAGCCTTTGGCCATGGCGCTGAGGGAGTCCAGGAACTGGAGGGGTTTGGTTCGGGGGGGGGGGGGAGAGGAACACCGGGGTGTCGCTGTATGCCGATGACTTGTTATTGTATGTGGCGGACCCAGTGGAGGAGATGGCGGAGGTAATGCGGATCCTCAGGGAGTTTGGGGACCTTTCTGGATATAAGCTTAACGTGGGGAAGAGTGAGCTCTTTGTGGTACACCCAGGGGACCAGGGAAGGGGGATAGACGAGCTTCCACTGAAGAGGGCAGAAAGGAGCTTTCGGTACCTGGGGATCCAAGTGGCTAGGAGTTGGGGGGCCCTGCACAAGCTCAATTTGACACGGTTGGTGGAGGAGATGGAGGAGGAGTTCAAAAGATGGGATATGTTGCCACTCTCGTTGGCGGGTAGGGTGCAGTCGGTTAAAATGACGGTCCTTCCGAGGTTCCTCTTTGTATTCCAGTGCCTTCCCATTCTGATCCATAAGGCCTTTTTTAAGCGGATAAGCAGGAGTATAATGGGATTCGTGTGGGCGAATAAGACCCCGAGGGTAAAAAGGGTGTTTCTGGAGCGTAGCAGGGACAGGGGAGGGCTGGTGTTGCTGAATCTATGTGGGTACTACTGGGTTGCCAATGTGGCGATGATCCGAAAGTGCGTAATGGAAGGGGAGGGGGCGGCGTGGAAGAGGCTGGAGATGGCGTCCTGTGTGGGCACGAGCCTGAGGGCGCTGGTGACGGCACCGTTGCCGCTCCCGCCTACAAGGTACACCACGAGTCTGGTGGTGGCGGCGACTCTGAAAATTTGGGGGCAGTGGAGGTGGCACAGGGGCGAGGTGGGGGCCTCGGTTTGGTCCCCGATTCGAGAGAACCATCGGTTCGTCCTGGGAAGAATGGATGGGGGGGTTTCTGAGCTGGCATCGGGCAGGTCTTAAAAGAATGGGGGACCTGTTTATAGATGGGACGTTCGAGAGCCTTGGGGCGCTGGAGGAGAAATTTGGGCTGCCCCCTGGAAACGCCTTCAGGTACATGCAGGTGAGGGCATTTGTGAGACGGCAGGTGAGGGAATTCCCGCTGCTTCCAGCACGAAGGATTCAGGACAGGGTGATTTCAGGTGTATGGGTTGGAGAAGGCAAGGTCTCGGCGATCTATCAGGAGATGCAGGAAGAGGAGGAGGCCTCAGTGGAGGAACTAAAAGGCAAGTGGGAGGAGGAGCTTGGGGAGGAGATAGATGAGGGTCTGTGGGCTGATGCCCTGGGTAGGATTAATTCTTCCTCCTCTTGCGCCAGGCTCGGCCTGATACAGTTTAAAGTTGTTCACAGGGCGTATATGACAGGGGCGAGGTTGAGTAGGTTTTTTGGGGTCGAGGACAGAGGTGTGTGGGGTGCTCGGGGAGCCCGGCAAATCACGGCCATATGTTCTCGGCGTACCCGGCGCTGGAGGGGTTTTGGAGGGGCTTTGCGAGGACTATGTCCAAGGTGGTGAACACCCGGGTCAAGCCGAGCTGGGGATTAGCATTATTTGGGGTATCGGACGAGCCGGGAGTGCAGGAGGCGAAAGAGGCCGGTATTCTGGCCTTTGTGTCCCTGGTAGCCCGGCGGTGGATTCTGCTACTGTGGAAGGGAGCGAGGCCCCCAAGCTGGGGGAATTCCAGAGCTTAGGGTGCAGGCGTTGGATCAAGGCGTGTGGGTAACACGGTAGCACAGTGGTTAACACGGTTGCTTCACAGCGCCTAGGTCCCAGGTTCGATTCCCGGCTTGGGTCACTGTCTGTGCGGAGTCTGCACGTTCTCTCCCGTGTCTGCGTGGGTTTCCTCCGGGTGCTCCGGTTTCCTCCCACAAGTCCCGAAAGACGTGCTTGTTAGGTGAACTGGACATTCTGAATTCTCCCTCTGTGTACCCGAACAGGCGCCGGAGTGTGGCGACTAGGGGCTTTTCACAGTGACTTCATTGCAGTGTCAATGTAAGCCCACGTGCGTCACTAGTAAAGGTTATTATTATTTTAAAAAAGAAAGCAGGGAATACGCAAGAGGCCAGAATTGGAGGAGCGCTGAGAACATGGAGGTGACCAAAGAACGAGGGGAGACCAGGGAGAGGATTTGAACACACGTTTGAGAATGTTGTAAATTGAGGCCCAGTTGAATTGGGAGCCCAGTCGGCGAGCACAGGGGTGACGGGAGAACAGGACTTAGTGCAAGTCAGAACACGGGCAGGAAAACCAGGCCCACCTCGGGTGTACAGGAGCGAGGAGGGGGCACAGTAGAGGTTAGGTGTAACAAACACAAGGATCCCTTGGTGCGACCTTGGAATTTATTGCACAACCCCGTGGGGGACACAGTGATAGAATCTGAACCTTTGCCGAGCTTGAACAGCCAAGGTCAAAGAGATTATAATGCTCATGTTGCGTTTCAAAACAACAGACGGTTCGGGATCCGAGGTCAGGAACAATACGACGAGACGATGCAGAGGAAGGCTGGAATCCAAAAATATTTTTGTTTTAAGATTAAAATTAGTCATGGCTTTTCTGGGAGATAAACTTGGAACGTTGCTGGTCAACTCTCAGCAAGCACTGAGTAGAGGGATTGTTACAGAGGACTGATCTATCAGAGTGTTACAGTGAGGGGTGTGGGGTATATCAGAGTGTTACAGTGAGGAGTGTGGGGTATACCAGTGTTACAGTGAGGGGGTGTGGGGTATATCAGAGTGTTACGGTGAGGGTGTGTGGGGTATACCAGTGTTACAGTGAGGGGTGTGGGGTATGTCAGAGTGTTACAGTGAGGGTGTGTGGGGTACATCAGAGTGTTACAGTGAGGGAGTGTGGGGTATATCAGTGTTACAGTGAGGGGTGTGGGGTATGTCAGAGTGTTACAGTGAGGGTCTGTGGGGTATATCAGAGTGTTACAGTGAGGGAGTGTGGGGTATATCAGAGTGTAACAGTGAGGGGGTGTATCAGAGTGTTACAGTGAGGGGATGTGGGGTATATCAGAGTGTAACAGTGAGGGGGTGTATCAGAGTGTTACAGTGAGGGGATGTGGGGTATATCAGTGTTACAGTGAGGGTGTGTGGGGTATATCAGAGTGTTACGGTGAGGAGTGTGGGGTATATCAGAGTGTTACGGTGAGGGGTGTGGGGTATATCAGTGTTACAGTGAGGGGTGTGGGGTATATCAGAGTGTTACGGTGAGGGGTGTGGGGTATATCAGAGTGTTACGGTGAGGGGTGTGGGGTATATCAGAGTGTTACGGTGAGGAGTGTGGGGTATATCAGAGTGTTACGGTGAGGGGTGTGGGGTATATCAGTGTTACAGTGAGGGGTGTGGGGTATGTCAGAGTGTTACAGTGAGGGTGTGTGGGGTACATCAGAGTGTTACAGTGAGGGAGTGTGGGGTATATCAGTGTTACAGTGAGGGGTGTGGGGTATGTCAGAGTGTTACAGTGAGGGAGTGTGGGGTATATCAGAGTGTAACAGTGAGGGGGTGTATCAGAGTGTTACAGTGAGGGGATGTGGGGTATATCAGAGTGTTACAGTGAGGGGGTGTATCAGAGTGTTACAGTGAGGGGATGTGGGGTATATCAGTGTTACAGTGAGGGTGTGTGGGGTATATCAGAGTGTTACAGTGAGGGAGTGTGGGGTATATCAGAGTGTAACAGTGAGGGGGTGTATCAGAGTGTTACAGTGAGGGGATGTGGGGTGTACCAGTGTGACAGTGAGGGGGTGTATCAGAGTGTTACAGTGAGGGGATGTGGGGTATATCAGAGTTTTACAGTGAGGGTGTGTGGGGTATATCAGAGTGTTACAGTGAGGGTGTGTGGGGTATACCAGTGTTACAGTGAGGGGGTGTGGGCTATATCAGAGTGTTACAGTGAGGGGTGTGGGGTATATCAGTGTTACAGTGAGGGTGTGTGGGGTATATCAGAGTGTTACAGTGAGGGAGTGTGGGGTATATCAGAGTGTAACAGTGAGGGGGTGTATCAGAGTGCTACAGTGAGGGGATGTGGGGTATATCAGAGTGTTACAGTGAGGGGTGTACCAGTGTTACAGTGAGGGGGTGTATCAGAGTGTTACAGTGAGGGGATGTGGGGTATATCAGAGTGTAACAATGAGGGATGTGGGGTATATCAGAGTGTTACAGTGAGGGTGTGTATCAGAGTGTTAAAGTGAGGGGATGTGGGGTATATCAGTGAGTTACAGTGAGGGGTGTGGGGTATATCAGAGTGTTACAGTGAGGGTTGTGGGGTATATCAGTGTTACAGTGAGGGGGTGTGGGGTATATCAGAGTGTTACGGTGAGGGTGTGTGGGGTATACCAGTGTTACAGTGAGGGGTGTGGGGTATGTCAGAGTGTTACAGTGAGGGTGTGTGGGGTACATCAGAGTGTTACAGTGAGGGAGTGTGGGGTATATCAGTGTTACAGTGAGGGGTGTGGGGTATGTCAGAGTGTTACAGTGAGGGTCTGTGGGGTATATCAGAGTGTTACAGTGAGGGAGTGTGGGGTATATCAGAGTGTAACAGTGAGGGGGTGTATCAGAGTGTTACAGTGAGGGGATGTGGGGTATATCAGAGTGTAACAGTGAGGGGGTGTATCAGAGTGTTACAGTGAGGGGATGTGGGGTATATCAGTGTTACAGTGAGGGGTGTGGGGTATATCAGAGTGTTACGGTGAGGGGTGTGGGGTATATCAGAGTGTTACGGTGAGGGGTGTGGGGTATATCAGAGTGTTACGGTGAGGAGTGTGGGGTATATCAGAGTGTTACGGTGAGGGGTGTGGGGTATATCAGTGTTACAGTGAGGGGTGTGGGGTATGTCAGAGTGTTACAGTGAGGGTGTGTGGGGTACATCAGAGTGTTACAGTGAGGGAGTGTGGGGTATATCAGTGTTACAGTGAGGGGTGTGGGGTATGTCAGAGTGTTACAGTGAGGGTCTGTGGGGTATATCAGAGTGTTACAGTGAGGGAGTGTGGGGTATATCAGAGTGTAACAGTGAGGGGGTGTATCAGAGTGTTACAGTGAGGGGATGTGGGGTATATCAGTGTTACAGTGAGGGTGTGTGGGGTATATCAGAGTGTTACAGTGAGGGAGTGTGGGGTATATCAGAGTGTAACAGTGAGGGGGTGTATCAGAGTGTTACAGTGAGGGGATGTGGGGTATATCAGAGTGTAACAGTGAGGGGGTGTATCAGAGTGTTACAGTGAGGGGATGTGGGGTGTACCAGTGTGACAGTGAGGGGGTGTATCAGAGTGTTACAGTGAGGGATGTGGGGTATATCAGAGTGTTACTGTGAGGGGGTGTTTCAGAGTGTTAAAGTGAGGGGATGTGGGGTATATCAGAGTTTTACAGTGAGGGTGTGTGGGGTATATCAGAGTGTTACAGTGAGGGTGTGTGGGGTATACCAGTGTTACAGTGAGGGGGTGTGGGCTATATCAGAGTGTTACAGTGAGGGGTGTGGGGTATATCAGTGTTACAGTGAGGGGTGTGGGGTATGTCAGAGTGTTACAGTGAGGGTGTGTGGGGTATATCAGAGTGTTACTGTGAGGGGTATGGGGTATATCAGAGTGTTACAGTGAGGGGATGTGGGGTATATCAGAGTGTTACAGTGAGGGGTGTACCAGTGTTACAGTGAGGGGGTGTATCAGAGTGCTACAGTGAGGGGATGTGGGGTATATCAGAGTGTTACAGTGAGGGGTGTACCAGTGTTACAGTGAGGGGGTGTATCAGAGTGTTACAGTGAGGGGATGTGGGGTATATCAGAGTGTAACAATGAGGGATGTGGGGTATATCAGAGTGTTACAGTGAGGGTGTGTATCAGAGTGTTAAAGTGAGGGGATGTGGGGTATATCAGTGAGTTACAGTGAGGGGTGTGGGGTATATCAGAGTGTTACAGTGAGGGATGTGGGGTATTTCAGAGTGTTACAGTGAGGGTGTGTGGGGTATATCAGAGTGTTACAGTAAGGGATGTGGGGTATATCAGAGTGTAACAGTGAGGGGTGTGGGGTATATCAGAGTGTTACAGTGAGGGGTGTGGGGTAAATCAGAGAGTAACAGTGAGGGATGTGGGGTATATCAGAGTGTTACAGTGAGGGGGTGTACCAGAGTGTTAAAGTGAGGGGATGTGGGGTATATCAGAGTGTTACAGTGAGGGGTGTGGGGTGTACCAGTGTTACAGTGAGGGGTGTGGGGTGTATCAGAGTGTTACAGTGAGGGGATGTGGGGTATATCAGAGGGTAACAGTGAGGGGTGTGGGGTATATCAGAGTGTTACAGTGAGGGGAGTGGGGTAAATCAGAGTGTAACAGTGAGGGATGTGGGGTATATCAGAGTGTTACAGTGAGGGTGTGTGGGGTATATCAGAGTGTTACAGTGAGGGGGTGTGGGGTTTCCCAGTGTTACAGTGAGTGGTGTGGGGTATATCAGAGTGTGACAGTGAGGGGTGTGGGGTATATCAGAGTGTTACAGTGAGGGGTGTGGGGTATATCAGTGTGTTACAGTGAGGGGTGTGGGGTATATCAGAGTGTTACAGTGAGGGATGTGGGATATATCAGACTGTCACAGTGAGGGGTGTGGGGTATATCAGAGTGTTATAGTGAGGGTGTGTGGGGTATATCCGAGTGTCACAGTGAGGGGTGTGGGGCATATCAGAGTGTTACAGTGAGGGGTGTGGGGTATATCAGAGTGTTACAGTGAGGGGTGTGGGGTATAACAGAGTGTTACAGTGAGGGGTGTGGGGTATATCAGAGTGTTACAGAGAGAGGTGTGGGGTATATCAGAGTGTTACAATGAGGGGTGTGGGGTATATCAGAGTGTTACAGTGAGGGGTATATCAGAGTGTTACAGTGAGGGAGTGTGGGGTATATCAGAGTGTAACACTGAGGGGGTGTATCAGAGTGTTACAGTGAGGGTATGTGGGGTATATCAGAGTGTAACAGTGAGGGGGTGTTTCAGAGTGTTACAGTGAGGGGATGTGGGGTATATCAGAGTGTAACAGTGAGGGATGTGGGGTATATCAGAGTGTTACAGGGAGGGTGTGTGGGGTATATCAGAGTGTTACAGTGAGGGTGTGTGGGGTATATCAGAGTGTTACAGTGAGCGATGTGGGGTATATCAGAGTGTAACAGTGAGGGGTGTGGGGTATATCAGAGTGTTACAGTGAGGGGTGTGGGGTAAATCAGAGAGTAACAGTGAGGGATGTGGGGTATATCAGAGTGTTACAGTGAGGGGGTGTATCAGAGTGTTAAAGTGAGGGGATGTGGGGTGTATCAGAGTGTTACAGTGAGGGATGTGGGGTATATCAGAGTGTTACAGTGAGGGTGTGTGGGGTATATCAGAGTGTTACAGTGAGTGGGTGTGGGGTGTACCAGTGTTACAGTGAGTGGGTGTGGGGTGTACCAGTGTTACAGTGAGTGGTGCGGGGTATATCAGAGTGTTACAGTGAGGGGATGTGGGGTATATCAGTGTGTTACAGTGAGGGGTGTGGGGTATATCAGAGTGTTACAGTGAGGGATGTGGGATATATCAGAGTGTTACAGTGAGGGGTGTGGGGTATATCAGAGTGTTACACTGAGGGGTGTGGGGTATATCAGAGTGTTACAGTGAGGGTGTGTGGGGTATACCAGTGTTACAGTGAGGGTGTGTGGGGTACATCAGAGTGTTACAGTGAGGGAGTGTGGGGTATCTCAGTGTTACAGTGAGGGGTGTGGGGTATGTCAGAGTGTAACAGTGAGGGGTGTGGGGTATATCAGAGTGTTACAGTGAGGGTGTGTGGGGTAAAAAGGACTGTTACAGTGAGGGAGTGTGGGGTATATCAGTGTTACAGTGAGAGGGTGTATCAGAGTGTTACAGTGAGGGGATGTGGGGTATATAAGAGTGTAACAGTGAGGGGTGTGGGGTGTACCAGTGTTACAGTGAGGGGGTGTATCAGAATGTTCAGGTGAGGGGATGTGGGGTATATCAGAGTGTTACAGTGAGGGATGTGGGGTATATCAGAGTGTTACAGGGAGGGTGTGTGGGGTATATCAGAGTGTTACAGTGAGGGATGTGGGGTATATCAGAGTGTTACAGGGAGGGTGTGTGGGGTATATCAGAGTGTTACAGTGAAGGGTGTGGGGTGTATCAGAGTGTTACAGTGAGGGGATGTGGGGTATATCAGAGGGAAACAGTGAGGGGAGTGGGGTATATCAGAGTGTTACAGTGAGGGGTGTAGGGTAAATCAGAGTGTAACAGTGAGGGATGTGGGGTATATCAGAGTGTTACAGTGAGGGTGTGTGGGGTATATCAGACTGTTACAGTGAGGATGTGTGGGGTGTACCAGTGTTACAGTGAGGGGTGTAGGGTAAATCAGAGTGTAACAGTGAGGGATGTGCGGTATATCAGTGTGTTACAGTGAGGGATGTGGGATATATCAGAGTGTTACAGTGAGCGGTGTGGGGTATATCAGAGTGTTATAGTGAGGGTGTGTGGGGTATATCAGAATGTTACAGTGAGGGGTGTGGGGTATATCAGAGTGTTACAGTGAGGGATGTGGGATATATCAGACTGTCAAAGTGAGGGGTGTGGGGTATATCAGAGTGTTATAGTGAGGGTGTGTGGGGTATATCCGAGTGTCACAGTGAGGGGTGTGGGATATATCAGAGTGTTACAGTGAGGGGTGTGGAGTATATCAGAGTGTTACAGTGAGGGGTGTGGGGTATATCAGAGTGTTACAGTGAGGGGTGTGGGGTATATCAGAGTGTTACAGAGAGAGGTGTGGGGTATATCAGAGTGTTACAGTGAGGGGGGTGGGGTATATCAGAGTGTTACAGTGAGGGGTATATCAGAGTGTTACAGTGAGGGAGTGTGGGGTATATCAGAGTGTAACAGTGAGGGGCTGTATCAGAGTGTTACAGTGAGGGGATGTGGGGTATATCAGAGTGTTACAGTGAGGGGTGTGGGGTGTACCAGTGTTACAGTGAGGGGGTGTATCAGAGTGTTACAGTGAGGGGATGTGGGGTATATCAGAGTGTAACAGTGAGGGATGTGGGGTATATCAGAGTGTTACAGTGATGGGGTGTATCAGAGTGTTCAGGTGAGGGGATGTGGGGGATATCAGAGT
This sequence comes from Scyliorhinus torazame, assembly GCF_047496885.1. Lineage (NCBI taxonomy): Eukaryota > Metazoa > Chordata > Chondrichthyes > Carcharhiniformes > Scyliorhinidae > Scyliorhinus > Scyliorhinus torazame. Next base: position 14,132,647 of record NC_092731.1, on the reverse strand, counting down.
GTTACAGTGAGGGATGTGGGGTGTACCAGTGTTACAGTGAAGGGTGTGGGGTGTACCAGAGTGTTACAGTGAGGGGATGTGGGGTATATCAGAGGGAAACAGTGAGGGGAGTGGGGTATATCAGAGTGTTACAGTGAGGGGTGTAGGGTAAATCAGAGTGTAACAGTGAGGGATGTGGGGTATATCAGAGTGTTACAGTGAGGGTGTGTGGGGTATATCAGACTGTTACAGTGAGGATGTGTGGGGTGTACCAGTGTTACAGTGAGTGGTGTGGGGTATATCAGAGTGTTACAGTGAGGGGTGTGGGATATATCAGAGTGTTACAGTGAGCGGTGTGGGGTATATCAGAGTGTTATAGTGAGGGTGTGTGGGGTATATCAGAATGTTACAGTGAGGGGTGTGGGGTATATCAGAGTGTTACAGTGAGGGATGTGGGATATATCAGACTGTCACAGTGAGGGGTGTGGGGTATATCAGAGTGTTATAGTGAGGGTGTGTGGGGTATATCCGAGTGTCACAGTGAGGGGTGTGGGATATATCAGAGTGTTACAGTGAAGGGTGTGGAGTATATCAGAGTGTTACAGTGAGGGGTGTGGGGTATATCAGAGTGTTACAGTGAGGGGTGTGGGGTATATCAGAGTGTTACAGAGAGAGGTGTGGGGTATATCAGAGTGTTACAGTGAGGGGTGTGGGGTATATCAGAGTGTTACAGTGAGGGGTATATCAGAGTGTTACAGTGAGGGAGTGTGGGGTGTATCAGAGTGTAACAGTGAGGGGGTGTATCAGAGTGTTACAGTGAGGGGATGTGGGGTATATCAGAGTGTAACAGTGAGGGGGTGTATCAGAGTGTTACAGTGAGGGGATGTGGGGTATATCAGAGTGCAACAGTGAGGGATGTGGGGTATATCAGAGTGTTACAGGGAGGGTGTGTGGGGTATATCAGAGTGTTACAGTGAGGGTGTGTGGGGTATATCAGAGTGTTACAGTGAGCGATGTGGGGTATATCAGAGTGTAACAGTGAGGGGTGTGGGGTATATCAGAGTGTTACAGTGAGGGGTGTGGGGTAAATCAGAGAGTAACAGTGAGGGAGTGTGGGGTATATCAGAGTGTTACAGTGAGGGGGTGTATCAGAGTGTTAAAGTGAGGGGATGTGGGGTATATCAGAGTGTTACAGTGAGGGGTGTGGGGTGTATCAGAGTGTTACAGTGAGGGGATGTGGGGTATATCAGAGTGTTTCAGTGAGGGGTGTGGGGTGTACCAGTGTTACAGTGAGGGGATGTGGGGTATATCAGAGTGTTACAGTGATGGGGTATATCAGAGTGTTCAGGTGAGGGGATGTGGGGTATATCAGAGTGTTACAGTGAGGGATGTGGGGTATATCAGAGTGTTACAGGGAGGGTGTGTGGGGTATATCAGAGTGTTACAGTGAGGGGGTGTGGGGTATATCAGAGTGTAACAGTGAGGGGTGTGGGTTATATCAGAGTGTTACAGTAGGGGTGTGGGGTAAATCAGAGTGTAGCAGTGAGGATGTGGGGTATATCAGAGTGTTACAGTGAGAGGGTGTGGGGTATATCAGAGTGTTACAGTGAGGGGTGTGGGGTGTACCAGTGCTACAGTGAAGGGTGTGGGGTGTATCAGAGTGTTACAGTGAGGGGATGTGGGGTATATCAGAGGGTACCAATGAGGGGAGTGGGGTATATCAGAGTGTTACAGTGAGGGTGTGGGGTAAATCAGAGTGCAACAGTAAGGGATGTGGGGTAGATCAGAGTGTTACAGTGAGGGTGTGTGGGGTATATCAGAGTGTTACAGTGAGGGGGTGTGGGGTGTACCAGTGTTACAGTGAGTGGTGTGGGGTATATCAGTGTGTTACAGTGAGGGGTGTGGGATATATCAGAGTGTTACAGTGAGGGATGTGGGATATATCAGAGTGTTACAGTGACGGGTGTGGGGTATATCAGAGTGTTATAGTGAGGGTGTGTGGGGTATATCAGAATGTTACAGTGAGGGGTGTGGGGTATATCAGAGTGTTACAGTGAGGGATGTGGGATATATCAGACAGTCACAGTGAGGGGTGTCTGGTATATCAGAGTGTTATAGTGAGGGTGTGTGGGGTATATCCGAGTGTCACAGTGAGGGGTGTGGGGTATATCAGAGTGTTACAGTGAGGGGTGTGGGATATATCAGAGTGTTACAGTGAGTGGTGTGGGGTATATCAGAGTGTTACAGAGAGAGGTGTGGGGTATATCAGAGTGTTACAGTGTGGGGTATATCAGAGTGTTACAGTGAGCGGTATATCAGAGTGTTACAGCGAGGGGTGTGGGTATATCAAAGTGTTACAGTGAGGGGTGTGGGGTATATCAGAGTGTTACAGTGAGGGATGTGGGGTATATCAGAGTGTTACAGTGAAGGGTGTGGGGTATATCAGAGTGTTACAGTGAGGGGGTGTGGGGTATATCAGAGTGTTTCAGTGAGGCATGTGCGGTATATCAGAGTGTGAAAATGAGGAATGTGGGACATATCAGAGTGTTACAGTGAGGGGTGCTGGGTATATCAGTGTTACAGTGAGGGGGTGTGGGGTATATCAGAGTGTTACAGTGAGGGGGTGTGGGGTATATCAGAGTGTTACAGTGAGGGGTTGTGGGGTATATCAGAGTGTTCCAGTGAGGGTGTGTGGGGTATATCCGAGTGTTACAGTGAGGTGTGTGGGGTATATCAGAGTGTTCCAGTGAGGGTGTGTGGGGTATATCCGAGTGTTACAGTGAGGGGTGTGGGGTATATCAGAGTGTTACAGTGAGGGGTGTGGGGTACATCAGAGTGTTCCAGTGAGGGTGTGTGGGGTATATCCGAGTGTTACAGTGAAGGGTGTGGGGTATATCAGAGTGTTACAGTGAGGGGTGTCGGATATATCAGAGTGTTTCACTGAGGGGTGTGGGGTATATCAGAGTGTTACAGTGAGGGTGTGGGGTACATCAGAGTGTTACAGTGAGGGCTGTGGGGTATATCAGAGTGTTACAGTGAATGGTGTGGGGTATATCAGAGTGTTACAGTGAGGGGTGTGGGGTATGTCATAGTGTTACAATGAGGGGGTGTGGGGTATATGAGAGTGTCACAGTGAGGGGTGTGGGGTTTATCAGAGTGTTACAGTGAGAGGTGGGGGTATATCAGAGTGTCACATTTAGGGGTGTGGGGCATATCAGGGTGTCATAGTGAGGGGTGTGGTGTATATCAGAGTGTTACATTGAGGGGGTGTATCAGAGTGTTACAGTGAGGGGTGTGGGGTATATCAGTGTGTTACAGTGAGGGGTTTGGGGTATATCAGTGTTACAGTGAGGGTGTGTGGGGTATATCAGAGTGTTACAGTGAGGGAGTGTGGGGTATATCAGAGTGTAACAGTGAGGGGGTGTATCAGAGTGTTACAGTGAGGGGATGTGGGGTATATCAGAGTGTAACAGTGAGGGGGTGTATCAGAGTGTTACAGTGAGGGGATGTGGGGTGTACCAGTGTGACAGTGAGGGGGTGTATCAGAGTGTTACAGTGAGGGATGTGGGGTATATCAGAGTGTTACTGTGAGGGGGTGTTTCAGAGTGTTAAAGTGAGGGGATGTGGGGTATATCAGAGTTTTACAGTGAGGGTGTGTGGGGTATATCAGAGTGTTACAGTGAGGGTGTGTGGGGTATACCAGTGTTACAGTGAGGGGGTGTGGGCTATATCAGAGTGTTACAGTGAGGGGTGTGGGGTATATCAGTGTTACAGTGAGGGGTGTGGGGTATGTCAGAGTGTTACAGTGAGGGTGTGTGGGGTATATCAGAGTGTTACTGTGAGGGGTATGGGGTATATCAGAGTGTTACAGTGAGGGGATGTGGGGTATATCAGAGTGTTACAGTGAGGGGTGTACCAGTGTTACAGTGAGGGGGTGTATCAGAGTGCTACAGTGAGGGGATGTGGGGTATATCAGAGTGTTACAGTGAGGGGTGTACCAGTGTTACAGTGAGGGGGTGTATCAGAGTGTTACAGTGGGGGGATGTGGGGTATATCAGAGTGTAACAATGAGGGATGTGGGGTATATCAGAGTGTTACAGTGAGGGTGTGTATCAGAGTGTTAAAGTGAGGGGATGTGGGGTATATCAGTGAGTTACAGTGAGGGGTGTGGGGTATATCAGAGTGTTACAGTGAGGGATGTGGGGTATTTCAGAGTGTTACAGTGAGGGTGTGTGGGGTATATCAGAGTGTTACAGTAAGGGATGTGGGGTATATCAGAGTGTAACAGTGAGGGGTGTGGGGTATATCAGAGTGTTACAGTGAGGGGTGTGGGGTAAATCAGAGAGTAACAGTGAGGGATGTGGGGTATATCAGAGTGTTACAGTGAGGGGGTGTACCAGAGTGTTAAAGTGAGGGGATGTGGGGTATATCAGAGTGTTACAGTGAGGGGTGTGGGGTGTACCAGTGTTACAGTGAGGGGTGTGGGGTGTATCAGAGTGTTACAGTGAGGGGATGTGGGGTATATCAGAGGGTAACAGTGAGGGGTGTGGGGTATATCAGAGTGTTACAGTGAGGGGAGTGGGGTAAATCAGAGTGTAACAGTGAGGGATGTGGGGTATATCAGAGTGTTACAGTGAGGGTGTGTGGGGTATATCAGAGTGTTACAGTGAGGGGGTGTGGGGTTTCCCAGTGTTACAGTGAGTGGTGTGGGGTATATCAGAGTGTGACAGTGAGGGGTGTGGGGTATATCAGAGTGTTACAGTGAGGGGTGTGGGGTATATCAGTGTGTTACAGTGAGGGGTGTGGGGTATATCAGAGTGTTACAGTGAGGGATGTGGGATATATCAGACTGTCACAGTGAGGGGTGTGGGGTATATCAGAGTGTTATAGTGAGGGTGTGTGGGGTATATCCGAGTGTCACAGTGAGGGGTGTGGGGCATATCAGAGTGTTACAGTGAGGGGTGTGGGGTATATCAGAGTGTTACAGTGAGGGGTGTGGGGTATAACAGAGTGTTACAGTGAGGGGTGTGGGGTATATCAGAGTGTTACAGAGAGAGGTGTGGGGTATATCAGAGTGTTACAATGAGGGGTGTGGGGTATATCAGAGTGTTACAGTGAGGGGTATATCAGAGTGTTACAGTGAGGGAGTGTGGGGTATATCAGAGTGTAACACTGAGGGGGTGTATCAGAGTGTTACAGTGAGGGTATGTGGGGTATATCAGAGTGTAACAGTGAGGGGGTGTTTCAGAGTGTTACAGTGAGGGGATGTGGGGTATATCAGAGTGTAACAGTGAGGGATGTGGGGTATATCAGAGTGTTACAGGGAGGGTGTGTGGGGTATATCAGAGTGTTACAGTGAGGGTGTGTGGGGTATATCAGAGTGTTACAGTGAGCGATGTGGGGTATATCAGAGTGTAACAGTGAGGGGTGTGGGGTATATCAGAGTGTTACAGTGAGGGGTGTGGGGTAAATCAGAGAGTAACAGTGAGGGATGTGGGGTATATCAGAGTGTTACAGTGAGGGGGTGTATCAGAGTGTTAAAGTGAGGGGATGTGGGGTGTATCAGAGTGTTACAGTGAGGGATGTGGGGTATATCAGAGTGTTACAGTGAGGGTGTGTGGGGTATATCAGAGTGTTACAGTGAGTGGGTGTGGGGTGTACCAGTGTTACAGTGAGTGGGTGTGGGGTGTACCAGTGTTACAGTGAGTGGTGCGGGGTATATCAGAGTGTTACAGTGAGGGGATGTGGGGTATATCAGTGTGTTACAGTGAGGGGTGTGGGGTATATCAGAGTGTTACAGTGAGGGATGTGGGATATATCAGAGTGTTACAGTGAGGGGTGTGGGGTATATCAGAGTGTTACACTGAGGGGTGTGGGGTATATCAGAGTGTTACAGTGAGGGTGTGTGGGGTATACCAGTGTTACAGTGAGGGTGTGTGGGGTACATCAGAGTGTTACAGTGAGGGAGTGTGGGGTATCTCAGTGTTACAGTGAGGGGTGTGGGGTATGTCAGAGTGTAACAGTGAGGGGTGTGGGGTATATCAGAGTGTTACAGTGAGGGTGTGTGGGGTAAAAAGGACTGTTACAGTGAGGGAGTGTGGGGTATATCAGTGTTACAGTGAGAGGGTGTATCAGAGTGTTACAGTGAGGGGATGTGGGGTATATCAGAGTGTAACAGTGAGGGGCTGTATCAGAGTGTTACAGTGAGGGGATGTGGGGTATATCAGAGTGTAACAGTGAGGGGTGTGGGGTGTACCAGTGTTACAGTGAGGGGGTGTATCAGAATGTTCAGGTGAGGGGATGTGGGGTATATCAGAGTGTTACAGTGAGGGATGTGGGGTATATCAGAGTGTTACAGGGAGGGTGTGTGGGGTATATCAGAGTGTTACAGTGAGGGATGTGGGGTATATCAGAGTGTTACAGGGAGGGTGTGTGGGGTATATCAGAGTGTTACAGTGAAGGGTGTGGGGTGTATCAGAGTGTTACAGTGAGGGGATGTGGTGTATATCAGAGGGAAACAGTGAGGGGAGTGGGGTATATCAGAGTGTTACAGTGAGGGGTGTAGGGTAAATCAGAGTGTAACAGTGAGGGATGTGGGGTATATCAGAGTGTTACAGTGAGGGTGTGTGGGGTATATCAGACTGTTACAGTGAGGATGTGTGGGGTGTACCAGTGTTACAGTGAGGGGTGTAGGGTAAATCAGAGTGTAACAGTGAGGGATGTGGGGTATATCAGTGTGTTACAGTGAGGGATGTGGGATATATCAGAGTGTTACAGTGAGCGGTGTGGGGTATATCAGAGTGTTATAGTGAGGGTGTGTGGGGTATATCAGAATGTTACAGTGAGGGGTGTGGGGTATATCAGAGTGTTACAGTGAGGGATGTGGGATATATCAGACTGTCAAAGTGAGGGGTGTGGGGTATATCAGAGTGTTATAGTGAGGGTGTGTGGGGTATATCCGAGTGTCACAGTGAGGGGTGTGGGATATATCAGAGTGTTACAGTGAGGGGTGTGGAGTATATCAGAGTGTTACAGTGAGGGGTGTGGGGTATATCAGAGTGTTACAGTGAGGGGTGTGGGGTATATCAGAGTGTTACAGAGAGAGGTGTGGGGTATATCAGAGTGTTACAGTGAGGGGGGTGGGGTATATCAGAGTGTTACAGTGAGGGGTATATCAGAGTGTTACAGTGAGGGAGTGTGGGGTATATCAGAGTGTAACAGTGAGGGGCTGTATCAGAGTGTTACAGTGAGGGGATGTGGGGTATATCAGAGTGTTACAGTGAGGGGTGTGGGGTGTACCAGTGTTACAGTGAGGGGGTGTATCAGAGTGTTACAGTGAGGGGATGTGGGGTATATCAGAGTGTAACAGTGAGGGATGTGGGGTATATCAGAGTGTTACAGTGATGGGGTGTATCAGAGTGTTCAGGTGAGGGGATGTGGGGGATATCAGAGTGTTACAGTGAGGGATGTGGGGTGTACCAGTGTTACAGTGAAGGGTGTGGGGTGTATCAGAGTGTTACAGTGAGGGGATGTGGGGTATATCAGAGGGAAACAGTGAGGGGAGTGGGGTATATCAGAGTGTTACAGTGAGGGGTGTAGGGTAAATCAGAGTGTAACAGTGAGGGATGTGGGGTATATCAGAGTGTTACAGTGAGGGTGTGTGGGGTATATCAGACTGTTACAGTGAGGATGTGTGGGGTGTACCAGTGTTACAGTGAGTGGTGTGGGGTATATCAGAGTGTTACAGTGAGGGGTGTGGGATATATCAGAGTGTTACAGTGAGCGGTGTGGGGTATATCAGAGTGTTATAGTGAGGGTGTGTGGGGTATATCAGAATGTTACAGTGAGGGGTGTGGGGTATATCAGAGTGTTACAGTGAGGGATGTGGGATATATCAGACTGTCACAGTGAGGGGTGTGGGGTATATCAGAGTGTTATAGTGAGGGTGTGTGGGGTATATCCGAGTGTCACAGTGAGGGGTGTGGGATATATCAGAGTGTTACAGTGAAGGGTGTGGAGTATATCAGAGTGTTACAGTGAGGGGTGTGGGGTATATCAGAGTGTTACAGTGAGGGGTGTGGGGTATATCAGAGTGTTACAGAGAGAGGTGTGGGGTATATCAGAGTGTTACAGTGAGGGGTGTGGGGTATATCAGAGTGTTACAGTGAGGGGTATATCAGAGTGTTACAGTGAGGGTGTGTGGGGTATATCAGAGTGTTACAGTGAGCGATGTGGGGTATATCAGAGTGTAACAGTGAGGGGTGTGGGGTATATCAGAGTGTTACAGTGAGGGGTGTGGGGTAAATCAGAGAGTAACAGTGAGGGATGTGGGGTATATCAGAGTGTTACAGTGAGGGGGTGTATCAGAGTGTTAAAGTGAGGGGATGTGGGGTGTATCAGAGTGTTACAGTGAGGGATGTGGGGTATATCAGAGTGTTACAGTGAGGGTGTGTGGGGTATATCAGAGTGTTACAGTGAGTGGGTGTGGGGTGTACCAGTGTTACAGTGAGTGGGTGTGGGGTGTACCAGTGTTACAGTGAGTGGTGCGGGGTATATCAGAGTGTTACAGTGAGGGGATGTGGGGTATATCAGTGTGTTACAGTGAGGGGTGTGGGGTATATCAGAGTGTTACAGTGAGGGATGTGGGATATATCAGAGTGTTACAGTGAGGGGTGTGGGGTATATCAGAGTGTTACACTGAGGGGTGTGGGGTATATCAGAGTGTTACAGTGAGGGTGTGTGGGGTATACCAGTGTTACAGTGAGGGTGTGTGGGGTACATCAGAGTGTTACAGTGAGGGAGTGTGGGGTATCTCAGTGTTACAGTGAGGGGTGTGGGGTATGTCAGAGTGTAACAGTGAGGGGTGTGGGGTATATCAGAGTGTTACAGTGAGGGTGTGTGGGGTAAAAAGGACTGTTACAGTGAGGGAGTGTGGGGTATATCAGTGTTACAGTGAGAGGGTGTATCAGAGTGTTACAGTGAGGGGATGTGGGGTATATCAGAGTGTAACAGTGAGGGGCTGTATCAGAGTGTTACAGTGAGGGGATGTGGGGTATATCAGAGTGTAACAGTGAGGGGTGTGGGGTGTACCAGTGTTACAGTGAGGGGGTGTATCAGAATGTTCAGGTGAGGGGATGTGGGGTATATCAGAGTGTTACAGTGAGGGATGTGGGGTATATCAGAGTGTTACAGGGAGGGTGTGTGGGGTATATCAGAGTGTTACAGTGAGGGATGTGGGGTATATCAGAGTGTTACAGGGAGGGTGTGTGGGGTATATCAGAGTGTTACAGTGAAGGGTGTGGGGTGTATCAGAGTGTTACAGTGAGGGGATGTGGGGTATATCAGAGGGAAACAGTGAGGGGAGTGGGGTATATCAGAGTGTTACAGTGAGGGGTGTAGGGTAAATCAGAGTGTAACAGTGAGGGATGTGGGGTATATCAGAGTGTTACAGTGAGGGTGTGTGGGGTATATCAGACTGTTACAGTGAGGATGTGTGGGGTGTACCAGTGTTACAGTGAGGGGTGTAGGGTAAATCAGAGTGTAACAGTGAGGGATGTGGGGTATATCAGTGTGTTACAGTGAGGGATGTGGGATATATCAGAGTGTTACAGTGAGCGGTGTGGGGTATATCAGAGTGTTATAGTGAGGGTGTGTGGGGTATATCAGAATGTTACAGTGAGGGGTGTGGGGTATATCAGAGTGTTACAGTGAGGGATGTGGGATATATCAGACTGTCAAAGTGAGGGGTGTGGGGTATATCAGAGTGTTATAGTGAGGGTGTGTGGGGTATATCCGAGTGTCACAGTGAGGGGTGTGGGATATATCAGAGTGTTACAGTGAGGGGTGTGGAGTATATCAGAGTGTTACAGTGAGGGGTGTGGGGTATATCAGAGTGTTACAGTGAGGGGTGTGGGGTATATCAGAGTGTTACAGAGAGAGGTGTGGGGTATATCAGAGTGTTACAGTGAGGGGGGTGGGGTATATCAGAGTGTTACAGTGAGGGGTATATCAGAGTGTTACAGTGAGGGAGTGTGGGGTATATCAGAGTGTAACAGTGAGGGGCTGTATCAGAGTGTTACAGTGAGGGGATGTGGGGTATATCAGAGTGTTACAGTGAGGGGTGTGGGGTGTACCAGTGTTACAGTGAGGGGGTGTATCAGAGTGTTACAGTGAGGGGATGTGGGGTATATCAGAGTGTAACAGTGAGGGATGTGGGGTATATCAGAGTGTTACAGTGATGGGGTGTATCAGAGTGTTCAGGTGAGGGGATGTGGGGGATATCAGAGTGTTACAGTGAGGGATGTGGGGTGTACCAGTGTTACAGTGAAGGGTGTGGGGTGTATCAGAGTGTTACAGTGAGGGGATGTGGGGTATATCAGAGGGAAACAGTGAGGGGAGTGGGGTATATCAGAGTGTTACAGTGAGGGGTGTAGGGTAAATCAGAGTGTAACAGTGAGGGATGTGGGGTATATCAGAGTGTTACAGTGAGGGTGTGTGGGGTATATCAGACTGTTACAGTGAGGATGTGTGGGGTGTACCAGTGTTACAGTGAGTGGTGTGGGGTATATCAGAGTGTTACAGTGAGGGGTGTGGGATATATCAGAGTGTTACAGTGAGCGGTGTGGGGTATATCAGAGTGTTATAGTGAGGGCGTGTGGGGTATATCAGAATGTTACAGTGAGGGGTGTGGGGTATATCAGAGTGTTACAGTGAGGGATGTGGGATATATCAGACTGTCACAGTGAGGGGTGTGGGGTATATCAGAGTGTTATAGTGAGGGTGTGTGGGGTATATCCGAGTGTCACAGTGAGGGGTGTGGGATATATCAGAGTGTTACAGTGAAGGGTGTGGAGTATATCAGAGTGTTACAGTGAGGGGTGTGGGGTATATCAGAGTGTTACAGTGAGGGGTGTGGGGTATATCAGAGTGTTACAGAGAGAGGTGTGGGGTATATCAGAGTGTTACAGTGAGGGGTGTGGGGTATATCAGAGTGTTACAGTGAGGGGTATATCAGAGTGTTACAGTGAGGGAGTGTGGGGTGTATCAGAGTGTAACAGTGAGGGGGTGTATCAGAGTGTTACAGTGAGGGGATGTGGGGTATATCAGAGTGTAACAGTGAGGGGGTGTATCAGAGTGTTACAGTGAGGGGATGTGGGGTATATCAGAGTGCAACAGTGAGGGATGTGGGGTATATCAGAGTGTTACAGGGAGGGTGTGTGGGGTATATCAGAGTGTTACAGTGAGGGTGTGTGGGGTATATCAGAGTGTTACAGTGAGCGATGTGGGGTATATCAGAGTGTAACAGTGAGGGGTGTGGGGTATATCAGAGTGTTACAGTGAGGGGTGTGGGGTAAATCAGAGAGTAACAGTGAGGGAGTGTGGGGTATATCAGAGTGTTACAGTGAGGGGGTGTATCAGAGTGTTAAAGTGAGGGGATGTGGGGTATATCAGAGTGTTACAGTGAGGGGTGTGGGGTGTATCAGAGTGTTACAGTGAGGGGATGTGGGGTATATCAGAGTGTTTCAGTGAGGGGTGTGGGGTGTACCAGTGTTACAGTGAGGGGATGTGGGGTATATCAGAGTGTTACAGTGATGGGGTATATCAGAGTGTTCAGGTGAGGGGATGTGGGGTATATCAGAGTGTTACAGTGAGGGATGTGGGGTATATCAGAGTGTTACAGGGAGGGTGTGTGGGGTATATCAGAGTGTTACAGTGAGGGGGTGTGGGGTATATCTGAGTGTAACAGTGAGGGGTGTGGGTTATATCAGAGTGTTACAGTAGGGGTGTGGGGTAAATCAGAGTGGAGCAGTGAGGATGTGGGGTATATCATAGTGTTACAGTGAGAGGGTGTGGGGTATATCAGAGTGTTACAGTGAGGGGTGTGGGGTGTACCAGTGCTACAGTGAAGGGTGTGGGGTGTATCAGAGTGTTACAGTGAGGGGATGTGGGGTATATCAGAGGGTACCAATGAGGGGAGTGGGGTATATCAGAGTGTTACAGTGAGGGTGTGGGGTAAATCAGAGTGCAACAGTAAGGGATGTGGGGTAGATCAGAGTGTTACAGTGAGGGTGTGTGGGGTATATCAGAGTGTTACAGTGAGGGGGTGTGGGGTGTACCAGTGTTACAGTGAGTGGTGTGGGGTATATCAGTGTGTTACAGTGAGGGGTGTGGGATATATCAGAGTGTTACAGTGAGGGATGTGGGATATATCAGAGTGTTACAGTGACGGGTGTGGGGTATATCAGAGTGTTATAGTGAGGGTGTGTGGGGTATATCAGAATGTTACAGTGAGGGGTGTGGGGTATATCAGAGTGTTACAGTGAGGGATGTGGGATATATCAGACAGTCACAGTGAGGGGTGTCTGGTATATCAGAGTGTTATAGTGAGGGTGTGTGGGGTATATCCGAGTGTCACAGTGAGGGGTGTGGGGTATATCAGAGTGTTACAGTGAGGGGTGTGGGATATATCAGAGTGTTACAGTGAGTGGTGTGGGGTATATCAGAGTGTTACAGAGAGAGGTGTGGGGTATATCAGAGTGTTACAGTGTGGGGTATATCAGAGTGTTACAGTGAGCGGTATATCAGAGTGTTACAGCGAGGGGTGTGGGTATATCAAAGTGTTACAGTGAGGGGTGTGGGGTATATCAGAGTGTTACAGTGAGGGATGTGGGGTATATCAGAGTGTTACAGTGAAGGGTGTGGGGTATATCAGAGTGTTACAGTGAGGGGGTGTGGGGTATATCAGAGTGTTTCAGTGAGGCATGTGCGGTATATCAGAGTGTGAAAATGAGGAATGTGGGACATATGAGAGTGTTACAGTGAGGGGTGCTGGGTATATCAGTGTTACAGTGAGGGGGTGTGGGGTATATCAGAGTGTTACAGTGAGGGGGTGTGGGGTATATCAGAGTGTTACAGTGAGGGGTTGTGGGGTATATCAGAGTGTTCCAGTGAGGGTGTGTGGGGTATATCCGAGTGTTACAGTGAGGTGTGTGGGGTATATCAGAGTGTTCCAGTGAGGGTGTGTGGGGTATATCCGAGTGTTACAGTGAGGGGTGTGGGGTATATCAGAGTGTTACAGTGAGGGGTGTGGGGTACATCAGAGTGTTCCAGTGAGGGTGTGTGGGGTATATCCGAGTGTTACAGTGAAGGGTGTGGGGTATATCAGAGTGTTACAGTGAGGGGTGTCGGATATATCAGAGTGTTTCACTGAGGGGTGTGGGGTATATCAGAGTGTTACAGTGAGGGTGTGGGGTACATCAGAGTGTTACAGTGAGGGCTGTGGGGTATATCAGAGTGTTACAGTGAATGGTGTGGGGTATATCAGAGTGTTACAGTGAGGGGTGTGGGGTATGTCATAGTGTTACAATGAGGGGGTGTGGGGTATATGAGAGTGTCACAGTGAGGGGTGTGGGGTTTATCAGAGTGTTACAGTGAGAGGTGGGGGTATATCAGAGTGTCACATTTAGGGGTGTGGGGCATATCAGGGTGTCATAGTGAGGGGTGTGGTGTATATCAGAGTGTTACATTGAGGGGGTGTATCAGAGTGTTACAGTGAGGGGTGTGGGGTATATCAGTGTGTTACAGTGAGGGGTTTGGGGTATATCAGTGTTACAGTGAGGGTGTGTGGGGTATATCAGAGTGTTACAGTGAGGGAGTGTGGGGTATATCAGAGTGTAACAGTGAGGGGGTGTATCAGAGTGTTACAGTGAGGGGATGTGGGGTATATCAGAGTGTAACAGTGAGGGGGTGTATCAGAGTGTTACAGTGAGGGGATGTGGGGTGTACCAGTGTGACAGTGAGGGGGTGTATCAGAGTGTTACAGTGAGGGATGTGGGGTATATCAGAGTGTTACTGTGAGGGGGTGTTTCAGAGTGTTAAAGTGAGGGGATGTGGGGTATATCAGAGTTTTACAGTGAGGGTGTGTGGGGTATATCAGAGTGTTACAGTGAGGGTGTGTGGGGTATACCAGTGTTACAGTGAGGGGGTGTGGGCTATATCAGAGTGTTACAGTGAGGGGTGTGGGGTATATCAGTGTTACAGTGAGGGGTGTGGGGTATGTCAGAGTGTTACAGTGAGGGTGTGTGGGGTATATCAGAGTGTTACTGTGAGGGGTATGGGGTATATCAGAGTGTTACAGTGAGGGGATGTGGGGTATATCAGAGTGTTACAGTGAGGGGTGTACCAGTGTTACAGTGAGGGGGTGTATCAGAGTGCTACAGTGAGGGGATGTGGGGTATATCAGAGTGTTACAGTGAGGGGTGTACCAGTGTTACAGTGAGGGGGTGTATCAGAGTGTTACAGTGAGGGGATGTGGGGTATATCAGAGTGTAACAATGAGGGATGTGGGGTATATCAGAGTGTTACAGTGAGGGTGTGTATCAGAGTGTTAAAGTGAGGGGATGTGGGGTATATCAGTGAGTTACAGTGAGGGGTGTGGGGTATATCAGAGTGTTACAGTGAGGGATGTGGGGTATTTCAGAGTGTTACAGTGAGGGTGTGTGGGGTATATCAGAGTGTTACAGTAAGGGATGTGGGGTATATCAGAGTGTAACAGTGAGGGGTGTGGGGTATATCAGAGTGTTACAGTGAGGGGTGTGGGGTAAATCAGAGAGTAACAGTGAGGGATGTGGGGTATATCAGAGTGTTACAGTGAGGGGGTGTACCAGAGTGTTAAAGTGAGGGGATGTGGGGTATATCAGAGTGTTACAGTGAGGGGTGTGGGGTGTACCAGTGTTACAGTGAGGGGTGTGGGGTGTATCAGAGTGTTACAGTGAGGGGATGTGGGGTATATCAGAGGGTAACAGTGAGGGGTGTGGGTTATATCAGAGTGTTACAGTGAGGGGAGTGGGGTAAATCAGAGTGTAACAGTGAGGGATGTGGGGTATATCAGAGTGTTACAGTGAGGGTGTGTGGGGTATATCAGAGTGTTACAGTGAGGGGGTGTGGGGTTTCCCAGTGTTACAGTGAGTGGTGTGGGGTATATCAGAGTGTGACAGTGAGGGGTGTGGGGTATATCAGAGTGTTACAGTGAGGGGTGTGGGGTATATCAGTGTGTTACAGTGAGGGGTGTGGGGTATATCAGAGTGTTACAGTGAGGGATGTGGGATATATCAGACTGTCACAGTGAGGGGTGTGGGGTATATCAGAGTGTTATAGTGAGGGTGTGTGGGGTATATCCGAGTGTCACAGTGAGGGGTGTGGGGCATATCAGAGTGTTACAGTGAGGGGTGTGGGGTATATCAGAGTGTTACAGTGAGGGGTGTGGGGTATAACAGAGTGTTACAGTGAGGGGTGTGGGGTATATCAGAGTGTTACAGAGAGAGGTGTGGGGTATATCAGAGTGTTACAATGAGGGGTGTGGGGTATATCAGAGTGTTACAGTGAGGGGTATATCAGAGTGTTACAGTGAGGGAGTGTGGGGTATATCAGAGTGTAACACTGAGGGGGTGTATCAGAGTGTTACAGTGAGGGTATGTGGGGTATATCAGAGTGTAACAGTGAGGGGGTGTTTCAGAGTGTTACAGTGAGGGGATGTGGGGTATATCAGAGTGTAACAGTGAGGGATGTGGGGTATATCAGAGTGTTACAGGGAGGGTGTGTGGGGTATATCAGAGTGTTACAGTGAGGGTGTGTGGGGTATATCAGAGTGTTACAGTGAGCGATGTGGGGTATATCAGAGTGTAACAGTGAGGGGTGTGGGGTATATCAGAGTGTTACAGTGAGGGGTGTGGGGTAAATCAGAGAGTAACAGTGAGGGATGTGGGGTATATCAGAGTGTTACAGTGAGGGGGTGTATCAGAGTGTTAAAGTGAGGGGATGTGGGGTGTATCAGAGTGTTACAGTGAGGGATGTGGGGTATATCAGAGTGTTACAGTGAGGGTGTGTGGGGTATATCAGAGTGTTACAGTGAGTGGGTGTGGGGTGTACCAGTGTTACAGTGAGTGGGTGTGGGGTGTACCAGTGTTACAGTGAGTGGTGCGGGGTATATCAGAGTGTTACAGTGAGGGGATGTGGGGTATATCAGTGTGTTACAGTGAGGGGTGTGGGGTATATCAGAGTGTTACAGTGAGGGATGTGGGATATATCAGAGTGTTACAGTGAGGGGTGTGGGGTATATCAGAGTGTTACACTGAGGGGTGTGGGGTATATCAGAGTGTTACAGTGAGGGTGTGTGGGGTATACCAGTGTTACAGTGAGGGTGTGTGGGGTACATCAGAGTGTTACAGTGAGGGAGTGTGGGGTATCTCAGTGTTACAGTGAGGGGTGTGGGGTATGTCAGAGTGTAACAGTGAGGGGTGTGGGGTATATCAGAGTGTTACAGTGAGGGTGTGTGGGGTAAAAAGGACTGTTACAGTGAGGGAGTGTGGGGTATATCAGTGTTACAGTGAGAGGGTGTATCAGAGAGTTACAGTGAGGGGATGTGGGGTATATCAGAGTGTAACAGTGAGGGGCTGTATCAGAGTGTTACAGTGAGGGGATGTGGGGTATATCAGAGTGTAACAGTGAGGGGTGTGGGGTGTACCAGTGTTACAGTGAGGGGGTGTATCAGAATGTTCAGGTGAGGGGATGTGGGGTATATCAGAGTGTTACAGTGAGGGATGTGGGGTATATCAGAGTGTTACAGGGAGGGTGTGTGGGGTATATCAGAGTGTTACAGTGAGGGATGTGGGGTATATCAGAGTGTTACAGGGAGGGTGTGTGGGGTATATCAGAGTGTTACAGTGAAGGGTGTGGGGTGTATCAGAGTGTTACAGTGAGGGGATGTGGGGTATATCAGAGGGAAACAGTGAGGGGAGTGGGGTATATCAGAGTGTTACAGTGAGGGGTGTTGGGTAAATCAGAGTGTAACAGTGAGGGATGTGGGGTATATCAGAGTGTTACAGTGAGGGTGTGTGGGGTATATCAGACTGTTACAGTGAGGATGTGTGGGGTGTACCAGTGTTACAGTGAGGGGTGTAGGGTAAATCAGAGTGTAACAGTGAGGGATGTGGGGTATATCAGTGTGTTACAGTGAGGGATGTGGGATATATCAGAGTGTTACAGTGAGCGGTGTGGGGTATATCAGAGTGTTATAGTGAGGGTGTGTGGGGTATATCAGAATGTTACAGTGAGGGGTGTGGGGTATATCAGAGTGTTACAGTGAGGGATGTGGGATATATCAGACTGTCAAAGTGAGGGGTGTGGGGTATATCAGAGTGTTATAGTGAGGGTGTGTGGGGTATATCCGAGTGTCACAGTGAGGGGTGTGGGATATATCAGAGTGTTACAGTGAGGGGTGTGGAGTATATCAGAGTGTTACAGTGAGGGGTGTGGGGTATATCAGAGTGTTACAGTGAGGGGTGTGGGGTATATCAGAGTGTTACAGAGAGAGGTGTGGGGTATATCAGAGTGTTACAGTGAGGGGGGTGGGGTATATCAGAGTGTTACAGTGAGGGGTATATCAGAGTGTTACAGTGAGGGAGTGTGGGGTATATCAGAGTGTAACAGTGAGGGGCTGTATCAGAGTGTTACAGTGAGGGGATGTGGGGTATATCAGAGTGTTACAGTGAGGGGTGTGGGGTGTACCAGTGTTACAGTGAGGGGGTGTATCAGAGTGTTACAGTGAGGGGATGTGGGGTATATCAGAGTGTAACAGTGAGGGATGTGGGGTATATCAGAGTGTTACAGTGATGGGGTGTATCAGAGTGTTCAGGTGAGGGGATGTGGGGGATATCAGAGTGTTACAGTGAGGGATGTGGGGTGTACCAGTGTTACAGTGAAGGGTGTGGGGTGTATCAGAGTGTTACAGTGAGGGGATGTGGGGTATATCAGAGGGAAACAGTGAGGGGAGTGGGGTATATCAGAGTGTTACAGTGAGGGGTGTAGGGTAAATCAGAGTGTAACAGTGAGGGATGTGGGGTATATCAGAGTGTTACAGTGAGGGTGTGTGGGGTATATCAGACTGTTACAGTGAGGATGTGTGGGGTGTACCAGTGTTACAGTGAGTGGTGTGGGGTATATCAGAGTGTTACAGTGAGGGGTGTGGGATATATCAGAGTGTTACAGTGAGCGGTGTGGGGTATATCAGAGTGTTATAGTGAGGGTGTGTGGGGTATATCAGAATGTTACAGTGAGGGGTGTGGGGTATATCAGAGTGTTACAGTGAGGGATGTGGGATATATCAGACTGTCACAGTGAGGGGTGTGGGGTATATCAGAGTGTTATAGTGAGGGTGTGTGGGGTATATCCGAGTGTCACAGTGAGGGGTGTGGGATATATCAGAGTGTTACAGTGAAGGGTGTGGAGTATATCAGAGTGTTACAGTGAGGGGTGTGGGGTATATCAGAGTGTTACAGTGAGGGGTGTGGGGTATATCAGAGTGTTACAGAGAGAGGTGTGGGGTATATCAGAGTGTTACAGTGAGGGGTGTGGGGTATATCAGAGTGTTACAGTGAGGGGTATATCAGAGTGTTACAGTGAGGGTGTGTGGGGTATATCAGAGTGTTACAGTGAGCGATGTGGGGTATATCAGAGTGTAACAGTGAGGGGTGTGGGGTATATCAGAGTGTTACAGTGAGGGGTGTGGGGTAAATCAGAGAGTAACAGTGAGGGATGTGGGGTATATCAGAGTGTTACAGTGAGGGGGTGTATCAGAGTGTTAAAGTGAGGGGATGTGGGGTGTATCAGAGTGTTACAGTGAGGGATGTGGGGTATATCAGAGTGTTACAGTGAGGGTGTGTGGGGTATATCAGAGTGTTACAGTGAGTGGGTGTGGGGTGTACCAGTGTTACAGTGAGTGGGTGTGGGGTGTACCAGTGTTACAGTGAGTGGTGCGGGGTATATCAGAGTGTTACAGTGAGGGGATGTGGGGTATATCAGTGTGTTACAGTGAGGGGTGTGGGGTATATCAGAGTGTTACAGTGAGGGATGTGGGATATATCAGAGTGTTACAGTGAGGGGTGTGGGGTATATCAGAGTGTTACACTGAGGGGTGTGGGGTATATCAGAGTGTTACAGTGAGGGTGTGTGGGGTATACCAGTGTTACAGTGAGGGTGTGTGGGGTACATCAGAGTGTTACAGTGAGGGAGTGTGGGGTATCTCAGTGTTACAGTGAGGGGTGTGGGGTATGTCAGAGTGTAACAGTGAGGGGTGTGGGGTATATCAGAGTGTTACAGTGAGGGTGTGTGGGGTAAAAAGGACTGTTACAGTGAGGGAGTGTGGGGTATATCAGTGTTACAGTGAGAGGGTGTATCAGAGTGTTACAGTGAGGGGATGTGGGGTATATCAGAGTGTAACAGTGAGGGGCTGTATCAGAGTGTTACAGTGAGGGGATGTGGGGTATATCAGAGTGTAACAGTGAGGGGTGTGGGGTGTACCAGTGTTACAGTGAGGGGGTGTATCAGAATGTTCAGGTGAGGGGATGTGGGGTATATCAGAGTGTTACAGTGAGGGATGTGGGGTATATCAGAGTGTTACAGGGAGGGTGTGTGGGGTATATCAGAGTGTTACAGTGAGGGATGTGGGGTATATCAGAGTGTTACAGGGAGGGTGTGTGGGGTATATCAGAGTGTTACAGTGAAGGGTGTGGGGTGTATCAGAGTGTTACAGTGAGGGGATGTGGGGTATATCAGAGGGAAACAGTGAGGGGAGTGGGGTATATCAGAGTGTTACAGTGAGGGGTGTAGGGTAAATCAGAGTGTAACAGTGAGGGATGTGGGGTATATCAGAGTGTTACAGTGAGGGTGTGTGGGGTATATCAGACTGTTACAGTGAGGATGTGTGGGGTGTACCAGTGTTACAGTGAGGGGTGTAGGGTAAATCAGAGTGTAACAGTGAGGGATGTGGGGTATATCAGTGTGTTACAGTGAGGGATGTGGGATATATCAGAGTGTTACAGTGAGCGGTGTGGGGTATATCAGAGTGTTATAGTGAGGGTGTGTGGGGTATATCAGAATGTTACAGTGAGGGGTGTGGGGTATATCAGAGTGTTACAGTGAGGGATGTGGGATATATCAGACTGTCAAAGTGAGGGGTGTGGGGTATATCAGAGTGTTATAGTGAGGGTGTGTGGGGTATATCCGAGTGTCACAGTGAGGGGTGTGGGATATATCAGAGTGTTACAGTGAGGGGTGTGGGGTATATCAGAGTGTTACAGTGAGGGGTGTGGGGTATATCAGAGTGTTACAGAGAGAGGTGTGGGGTATATCAGAGTGTTACAGTGAGGGGGGTGGGGTATATCAGAGTGTTACAGTGAGGGGTATATCAGAGTGTTACAGTGAGGGAGTGTGGGGTATATCAGAGTGTAACAGTGAGGGGCTGTATCAGAGTGTTACAGTGAGGGGATGTGGGGTATATCAGAGTGTTACAGTGAGGGGTGTGGGGTGTACCAGTGTTACAGTGAGGGGGTGTATCAGAGTGTTACAGTGAGGGGATGTGGGGTATATCAGAGTGTAACAGTGAGGGATGTGGGGTATATCAGAGTGTTACAGTGATGGGGTGTATCAGAGTGTTCAGGTGAGGGGATGTGGGGGATATCAGAGTGTTACAGTGAGGGATGTGGGGTGTACCAGTGTTACAGTGAAGGGTGTGGGGTGTATCAGAGTGTTACAGTGAGGGGATGTGGGGTATATCAGAGGGAAACAGTGAGGGGAGTGGGGTATATCAGAGTGTTACAGTGAGGGGTGTAGGGTAAATCAGAGTGTAACAGTGAGGGATGTGGGGTATATCAGAGTGTTACAGTGAGGGTGTGTGGGGTATATCAGACTGTTACAGTGAGGATGTGTGGGGTGTACCAGTGTTACAGTGAGTGGTGTGGGGTATATCAGAGTGTTACAGTGAGGGGTGTGGGATATATCAGAGTGTTACAGTGAGCGGTGTGGGGTATATCAGAGTGTTATAGTGAGGGCGTGTGGGGTATATCAGAATGTTACAGTGAGGGGTGTGGGGTATATCAGAGTGTTACAGTGAGGGATGTGGGATATATCAGACTGTCACAGTGAGGGGTGTGGGGTATATCAGAGTGTTATAGTGAGGGTGTGTGGGGTATATCCGAGTGTCACAGTGAGGGGTGTGGGATATATCAGAGTGTTACAGTGAAGGGTGTGGAGTATATCAGAGTGTTACAGTGAGGGGTGTGGGGTATATCAGAGTGTTACAGTGAGGGGTGTGGGGTATATCAGAGTGTTACAGAGAGAGGTGTGGGGTATATCAGAGTGTTACAGTGAGGGGTGTGGGGTATATCAGAGTGTTACAGTGAGGGGTATATCAGAGTGTTACAGTGAGGGA
The DNA here is from genome assembly GCF_047496885.1 of Scyliorhinus torazame. Taxonomy (NCBI): domain Eukaryota; kingdom Metazoa; phylum Chordata; class Chondrichthyes; order Carcharhiniformes; family Scyliorhinidae; genus Scyliorhinus; species Scyliorhinus torazame. The sequence goes on along the minus strand of NC_092731.1, from coordinate 14,111,403 downwards.
GTGTGGGGTGTATCAGAGTGTAACAGTGAGGGGGTGTATCAGAGTGTTACAGTGAGGGGATGTGGGGTATATCAGAGTGTAACAGTGAGGGGGTGTATCAGAGTGTTACAGTGAGGGGATGTGGGGTATATCAGAGTGCAACAGTGAGGGATGTGGGGTATATCAGAGTGTTACAGGGAGGGTGTGTGGGGTATATCAGAGTGTTACAGTGAGGGTGTGTGGGGTATATCAGAGTGTTACAGTGAGCGATGTGGGGTATATCAGAGTGTAACAGTGAGGGGTGTGGGGTATATCAGAGTGTTACAGTGAGGGGTGTGGGGTAAATCAGAGAGTAACAGTGAGGGAGTGTGGGGTATATCAGAGTGTTACAGTGAGGGGGTGTATCAGAGTGTTAAAGTGAGGGGATGTGGGGTATATCAGAGTGTTACAGTGAGGGGTGTGGGGTGTATCAGAGTGTTACAGTGAGGGGATGTGGGGTATATCAGAGTGTTTCAGTGAGGGGTGTGGGGTGTACCAGTGTTACAGTGAGGGGATGTGGGGTATATCAGAGTGTTACAGTGATGGGGTATATCAGAGTGTTCAGGTGAGGGGATGTGGGGTATATCAGAGTGTTACAGTGAGGGATGTGGGGTATATCAGAGTGTTACAGGGAGGGTGTGTGGGGTATATCAGAGTGTTACAGTGAGGGGGTGTGGGGTATATCTGAGTGTAACAGTGAGGGGTGTGGGTTATATCAGAGTGTTACAGTAGGGGTGTGGGGTAAATCAGAGTGGAGCAGTGAGGATGTGGGGTATATCATAGTGTTACAGTGAGAGGGTGTGGGGTATATCAGAGTGTTACAGTGAGGGGTGTGGGGTGTACCAGTGCTACAGTGAAGGGTGTGGGGTGTATCAGAGTGTTACAGTGAGGGGATGTGGGGTATATCAGAGGGTACCAATGAGGGGAGTGGGGTATATCAGAGTGTTACAGTGAGGGTGTGGGGTAAATCAGAGTGCAACAGTAAGGGATGTGGGGTAGATCAGAGTGTTACAGTGAGGGTGTGTGGGGTATATCAGAGTGTTACAGTGAGGGGGTGTGGGGTGTACCAGTGTTACAGTGAGTGGTGTGGGGTATATCAGTGTGTTACAGTGAGGGGTGTGGGATATATCAGAGTGTTACAGTGAGGGATGTGGGATATATCAGAGTGTTACAGTGACGGGTGTGGGGTATATCAGAGTGTTATAGTGAGGGTGTGTGGGGTATATCAGAATGTTACAGTGAGGGGTGTGGGGTATATCAGAGTGTTACAGTGAGGGATGTGGGATATATCAGACAGTCACAGTGAGGGGTGTCTGGTATATCAGAGTGTTATAGTGAGGGTGTGTGGGGTATATCCGAGTGTCACAGTGAGGGGTGTGGGGTATATCAGAGTGTTACAGTGAGGGGTGTGGGATATATCAGAGTGTTACAGTGAGTGGTGTGGGGTATATCAGAGTGTTACAGAGAGAGGTGTGGGGTATATCAGAGTGTTACAGTGTGGGGTATATCAGAGTGTTACAGTGAGCGGTATATCAGAGTGTTACAGCGAGGGGTGTGGGTATATCAAAGTGTTACAGTGAGGGGTGTGGGGTATATCAGAGTGTTACAGTGAGGGATGTGGGGTATATCAGAGTGTTACAGTGAAGGGTGTGGGGTATATCAGAGTGTTACAGTGAGGGGGTGTGGGGTATATCAGAGTGTTTCAGTGAGGCATGTGCGGTATATCAGAGTGTGAAAATGAGGAATGTGGGACATATCAGAGTGTTACAGTGAGGGGTGCTGGGTATATCAGTGTTACAGTGAGGGGGTGTGGGGTATATCAGAGTGTTACAGTGAGGGGGTGTGGGGAATATCAGAGTGTTACAGTGAGGGGTTGTGGGGTATATCAGAGTGTTCCAGTGAGGGTGTGTGGGGTATATCCGAGTGTTACAGTGAGGTGTGTGGGGTATATCAGAGTGTTCCAGTGAGGGTGTGTGGGGTATATCCGAGTGTTACAGTGAGGGGTGTGGGGTATATCAGAGTGTTACAGTGAGGGGTGTGGGGTACATCAGAGTGTTCCAGTGAGGGTGTGTGGGGTATATCCGAGTGTTACAGTGAGGGGTGTGGGGTATATCAGAGTGTTACAGTGAGGGGTGTCGGATATATCAGAGTGTTTCACTGAGGGGTGTGGGGTATATCAGAGTGTTACAGTGAGGGTGTGGGGTACATCAGAGTGTTACAGTGAGGGCTGTGGGGTATATCAGAGTGTTACAGTGAATGGTGTGGGGTATATCAGAGTGTTACAGTGAGGGGTGTGGGGTATGTCATAGTGTTACAATGAGGGGGTGTGGGGTATATGAGAGTGTCACAGTGAGGGGTGTGGGGTTTATCAGAGTGTTACAGTGAGAGGTGGGGGTATATCAGAGTGTCACATTTAGGGGTGTGGGGCATATCAGGGTGTCATAGTGAGGGGTGTGGTGTATATCAGAGTGTTACATTGAGGGGGTGTATCAGAGTGTTACAGTGAGGGGTGTGGGGTATATCAGTGTGTTACAGTGAGGGGTTTGGGGTATATCAGAGTGTTACAGCGAGGGTGTGTGGGGTATATCCGAGTGTTACAGTGAGGGGTGTGGGGTATATCGGAGTGTCACAGTGAGGGGTGTGGGGTATATCAGAGTGTTATAGTGAGGGGTGTGGGGTATGTCAGAGTGTTACAATGAGGGGGTGTGGGGTATATCCAAGTGTCACAGTGAGGGGTGTGGTATATCAGAGTGTTACAGTGAGAGGTGGGGGCATATCAGTGTGTCACAGTGAGGGGTGTGGGGTATATCAGAGTATTACAGTGAGGGGTGTGGGGTGTATCAGTGTGTTACAGTGAGGGGTGTGGTGTATATCCCAGTGTTACAGTGAGGGGTGTGGGGCATGTGAGAGTGTTACAGTGAGGGATGTGGGGTATATCAGAGTGTTACAGGGAGGGTGTGTGGGGTATATCAGAGTGTTACAGTGAGGGTGTGTGGGGTATATCAGAGTGTTACAGTGAGGGATGTGGGGTATATCAGAGTGTTACAGTGAGGGGTGTGGGGTATATCAGAGTGTTACAGTGAGGGGTGTGGGGTATATCAGTGTGTTACAGTGAGGGGGTGTGGGGTGTAAAGGTGTTACAGTGAGGGGTGTGGGGTATATCAGAGTGTTACAGTGAGGGGTGTGGGGTATATCAGAGTGTTACAGTGAGGGGTGTGGGCTATATTAGAGTGTTACAGTGAGGGGGTGTGTGGTAAATCAGAGTGTTACAGTGAGGGGTGTGGGGTATATCAGATTGTTACAGTGAGGGGTGTGGGGTATATCAGTGTGTTACAGTGAGGGGGTGTAGGGTATATCAGAGTGTTACAGTGAGTGGAGTGGGGTGTATCAGAGTGTTACAGTGAGGGGTGTGGGGTATATCAGTGTTACAGTGAGTGGGTGTATCAGAGTGTTACAGTGAGGGGTGTATCAGAGTGTTACAGTCAGGGTTGTGGGGTATACCAGTGTTACAGTGAGGGGTGTGGGTTGTACCAGTGTTACAGTGAGTGGTGTGGGGTATATCAGAGGGTTACAGTGAGTGGTGTGGGGTATATCAGAGTGTTAAAGTGAGGGGGTGTGGGGTATATCAGAGTGCTAAAGTGAGGGGTGTGGGGTATATCACAGTGTTACAGTGAGGGGTGGGGAGTATATCAGAGTGTTACAATGAGGGGTGTGGGGTATATCAGAGTGTTACAGTGAGGGGTGTGGGGTGTATGAGAGTGTTACAGTGAGGGGGTGTGGGGTACATCAGAGTGTTACAGTGAGGGGCGTGGGATATATCAGAGTGTTACAGTGAGGGGTGTGGGGTATATCAGAGTGTTACAGTGAGAGGTGTGGGGTATATCACAATGTTACAGTGAGGGGTGTGGGGTATGTCAGAGTGTTACACTGAGGGGGTGTGGGGTATATCCGAGTGTCACAGTGAGGGGTGTGGGGTATATCATAGTGTTAAAGTGAGGGGTGTGGGGTACACCAGTGTTACAGTGAGGGGTGTGGGGTGTACCAGTAAGGGGTGTGGGATATATCAGAGTGTTACAGTGAGGAGTGTGGGGTATATCAGAGTGTTACAGTGAGTGGTGTGGGGTATATCAGAGGGTTACAGTGAGTGGTGTGGGGTATATCAGAGTGTTAAAGTGAGGGGGTGTGGGGTATATCAGAGTGCTAAAGTGAGGGGTGTGGGGTATATCACAGTGTTACAGTGAGGGGTGGGGAGTATATCAGAGTGTTACAATGAGGGGTGTGGGGTATATCAGAGTGTTACAGTGAGGGGTGTGGGGTGTATGAGAGTGTTACAGTGAGGGGGTGTGGGGTACATCAGAGTGTTACAGTGAGGGGCGTGGGATATATCAGAGTGTTACAGTGAGGGGTGTGGGGTATATCAGAGTGTTACAGTGAGAGGTGTGGGGTATATCACAATGTTACAGTGAGGGGTGTGGGGTATGTCAGAGTGTTACACTGAGGGGGTGTGGGGTATATCCGAGTGTCACAGTGAGGGGTGTGGGGTATGTCAGAGTGTTAAAGTGAGGGGTGTGGGGTACACCAGTGTTACAGTGAGGGGTGTGGGGTGTACCAGTAAGGGGTGTGGGATATATCAGAGTGTTACAGTGAGGAGTGTGGGGTATATCAGAGTGTTACAGTGAGAGGTGTGGGGTATGTCAGAGTGTTACAGTGAGGGGGTGTGGGGTATGTCAGAGTGTGACAATGAGGGGGTGTGGGGTATATCCGAGTGTCACAGTGAGGCGTGTGGGGTATATCAGAGTGTTCCAGTGAGGGTGTGTGGGGTATATCCGAGTGTTACAGTGAGGGGTGTGGGGTATATCAGAGTGTTCCAGTGAGGGTGTCTGGGGTATATCCGAGTGTTACAGTGAGGGGTGTGGGGTATATCAGAGTGTTACAGTGAGGGGTGTGGGGTATATCAGAGTGTTCCAGTGAGGGTGTGTGGGGTATATCCGTGTGTTACAGTGAGGGGTGTGGGGTATATCAGAGTTTTACAGTGAGGGGTGTGGGATATATCAGAGTGTTTCACTGAGGGGTGTGGGGGATATCAGAGTGTTACAGAGAGGGCTGTGGGGTATATCAGAGTGTTACAGTGAACGGTGTGGGGTATATCAGAGTGTTACAGTGAGGGGTGTGGGGTATGTCATAGTGTTACAATGAGGGGGTGTGGGGTATATCAGAGTGTCACAGTGAGGGGTGTGGGGTATATCAGAGTGTTACAGTGAGAGGTGGGTGTATTTCAGAGTGTCACATTTAGGGGTGTGGGGCATATCAGGGTGTCATAGTGAGGTGTGTGGGGTATATCAGAGTGTTACAGTGAGGGGGTGTATCAGAGTGTTACAGTGAGGGGTGTGGGGTACATCAGTGTGTTACAGTGAGGGGTTTGGGGTATATCAGAGTGTTACAGTGAGGGTGTGTGGGGTATATCCGAGTGTTACAGTGAGGGGTGTGTGGTATATCAGAGTGTCACAGTGAGGGGTGTGTGGTATATCAGAGTGTTACAGTGAGAGGTGGGGGTATATCAGTGTGTCACAGTGAGGGGTGTGGGGTATATCAGAGTATTACAGTGAGAGGTGGTGGTATATCAGAGTGTCACAGTGAGGGGTGTGGGGCATATCAGAGTGTTACAGTGAGGGGTGTGGGGTATATCAGAGTGTTACAGTGAGGGGTATGGGGTATATCAGTGTGTTACAGTGAGGGGGTGTGGGGTGTAAAAGTGTTACAGTGAGGGGTGTGGGTTATATCAGAGTGTTACAGTGAGGGGTGTGGGGTATATCAGAGTGTTACAGTGAGGGGTGTGGGCTATATTAGAGTGTTACAGTGAAGGGGGTGTGGGGTAAATCAGAGTATTACAGTGAGGGGTGTGGGGTATATCAGACTGTTACAGTGAGGGGTGTGGGGTATATCAGTGTGTTACAGTGAGGGGGTGTAGGGTATATCAGAGTGTTACAGTGAGTGGAGTGGGGTGTATCAGAGTGTTACAGTGAGGGGTGTGGGGTATATCAGTGTTACAGTGAGTGGGTGTATCAGAGTGTTACAGTGAGGGGTGTATCAGAGTGTTACAGTGAGGGTTGTGGGGTATACCAGTGTTACAGTGAGGGGTGTGGGGTGTACCAGTGTTACAGTGAGTGGTGTGGGGTATATCAGAGGGTTACAGTGAGTGGTGTGGGGTATATCAGAGTGTTACAGTGAGGGGGTGTGGGGTATATCAGAGTGCTACAGTGAGGGGTGTGGGGTATATCAGAGTGTTACAGTGAGGGGTGTGGGGTATATCAGAGTGTTACAGTGAGGGGTGTGGGGTGTATGAGAGTGTTACAGTGAGGGGGTGTGGGGTATATCTGAGTGTTTCCGTAAGGGGTGGGGGCATATCAGAGTGTCACAGTGAGGGGTGTGGGGTATATCAGAGTGTTACAGTGAGGGGTGTGGGGCATATCAGAGTGTTACAGTGAGGGGTGTGGGGTATATCAGAGTGTTACAGTGAGGGGTGTGGGGTGTATCAGTGTGTTACAGTGAGGGGTGTGGGGTATATCAGTGTGTTATAGTGAGTGGTGTGCGGTATATCAGAGTGTTGCAGTGAGGGGTGTGGGGTATATCAGTGTTACAGTGAGGGGTGTGGGGTCTATCAGAGTGCTACAGTGAGGGGTGTGGGGTATATCAGAGTGTTACAGTGAGGGGTGGGGAGTATATCAGAGTGTTACAGTGAGGGGTGTGGGGTATACCAGAGTGTTACAGTGAGGGGTGTGGGGTGTATGAGAGTGTTACAGTGAGGGGGTGTGGGGTATATCTGAGTGTTTCCATGAGGGGTGGGGGCATATCAGAGTGTCACAGTGAGGGGTGTGGGGTATATCAGTGTGTTACAGTGAGGGGTGTGGGGTATATCAGAGTGTTACAGTGAGGGGTGTGGGGTATATCAGAGTGTTACCGTGAGGGGTGTGGGGCGTATCAGTGTGTTACAGTGAGGGGTGTGGGGTATATCAGTGTTACAGTGAGGGGTGTGGGGTCTATCAGAGTGTTACAGTGAGGGGTGTGGGGTGTATGAGAGTGTTACAGTGAGGGGGTGTGGGGTACATCAGAGTGTTACAGTGAGGGGCGTAAGATATATCAGAGTGTTACAGTGAGGGGTGTGGGGTATATCAGAGTGTTACAGTGAGGGGTGTGGGGTATATCAGTGTTCCAGTGAGGGGTGTGGGGTACATCAGAGTGTTACAGTGAGGGGTGTGGGGTATATCACAGTGTTACAGTGAGGGGTGTGGGGTTTGTCAGAGTGTTACACTGAGGGGGTGTGGGGTATGTCAGAGTGTTACAATGAGGGGGTGTGGGGTATATCCGAGTGTCACAGTGAGGGGTGTGGGGTATATCAGAGTGTTAAAGTCAGGGGTGTGGGGTACACCAGTGTTACAGTGAGTGGTGTGGGGTGTACCAGTGAGGGGTGTGGGATATATCAGTGTTACAGTGAGGGGTGTGGGGTATATCAGAGTGTTACAGTGAGGGGTGTGGGATATATCAGAGTGTTACAGTGAGTGGTGTGGGGTATATCAGAGTGTTACAGAGAGAGGTGTGGGGTATATCAGAGTGTTACAGTGTGGGGTGTGGGGTATATCAGAGTGTTACAGTGAGCGGTATATCAGAGTGTTACAGCGAGGGGTGTGGGGTATATCAAAGTGTTACAGTGAGGGGTGTGGGGTATATCAGAGTGTTACAGTGAGGGATGTGGGGTATATCAGAGTGTTACAGTGAAGGGTGTGGGGTATATCAGAGTGTTACAGTGAGGGGGTGTGGTGTATATCAGAGTGTTTCAGTGAGGCGTGTGCGGTATATCAGAGTGTGAAAATGAGGAATGTGGGACATATCAGAGTGTTACAGTGAGGGGTGCTGGGTATATCAGTGTTACAGTGAGGGGGTGTGGGGTATATCAGAGTGTTACAGTGAGGGGGTGTGGGGTATATCAGAGTGTTACAGTGAGGGGGTGTGGGGTATATCAGAGTGTTCCAGTGAGGGTGTGTGGGGTATATCCGAGTGTTACAGTGAGGTGTGTGGGGTATATCAGAGTGTTCCAGTGAGGGTGTGTGGGGTATATCCGAGTGTTACAGTGAGGGGTGTGGGGTATATCAGAGTGTTACAGTGAGGGGTGTGGGGTACATCAGAGTGTTCCAGTGAGGGTGTGTGGGGTATATCAGTGTTACAGTGAGGGGTGTGGGGTCTATCAGAGTGTTACCGTGAGGGGTGTGGGGCGTATCAGTGTGTTACAGTGAGGGGTGTGGGGTATATCAGTGTTACAGTGAGGGGTGTGGGGTCTATCAGAGTGTTACAGTGAGGGGTGTGGGGTGTATGAGAGTGTTACAGTGAGGGGGTGTGGGGTACATCAGAGTGTTACAGTGAGGGGCGTAAGATATATCAGAGTGTTACAGTGAGGGGTGTGGGGTATATCAGAGTGTTACAGTGAGGGGTGTGGGGTATATCAGTGTTCCAGTGAGGGGTGTGGGGTACATCAGAGTGTTACAGTGAGGGGTGTGGGGTATATCACAGTGTTACAGTGAGGGGTGTGGGGTTTGTCAGAGTGTTACACTGAGGGGGTGTGGGGTATGTCAGAGTGTTACAATGAGGGGGTGTGGGGTATATCCGAGTGTCACAGTGAGGGGTGTGGGGTATATCAGAGTGTTAAAGTCAGGGGTGTGGGGTACACCAGTGTTACAGTAAGTGGTGTGGGGTGTACCAGTGAGGGGTGTGGGATATATCAGTGTTACAGTGAGGGGTGTGGGGTATATCAGAGTGTTACAGTGAGGGGTGTGGGATATATCAGAGTGTTACAGTGAGTGGTGTGGGGTATATCAGAGTGTTACAGAGAGAGGTGTGGGGTATATCAGAGTGTTACAGTGTGGGGTGTGGGGTATATCAGAGTGTTACAGTGAGCGGTATATCAGAGTGTTACAGCGAGGGGTGTGGGGTATATCAAAGTGTTACAGTGAGGGATGTGGGGTATATCAGAGTGTTACAGTGAAGGGTGTGGGGTATATCAGAGTGTTACAGTGAGGGGGTGTGGGGTATATCAGAGTGTTTCAGTGAGGCGTGTGCGGTATATCAGAGTGTGAAAATGAGGAATGTGGGACATATCAGAGTGTTACAGTGAGGGGTGCTGGGTATATCAGTGTTACAGTGAGGGGGTGTGGGGTATATCAGAGTGTTACAGTGAGGGGGTGTGGGGTATATCAGAGTGTTACAGTGAGGGGGTGTGGGGTATATCAGAGTGTTCCAGTGAGGGTGTGTGGGGTATATCCGAGTGTTACAGTGAGGTCTGTGGGGTATATCAGAGTGTTCCAGTGAGGGTGTGTGGGGTATATCCGAGTGTTACAGTGAGGGGTGTGGGGTATATCAGAGTGTTACAGTGAGGGGTGTGGGGTACATCAGAGTGTTCCAGTGAGGGTGTGTGGGGTATATCCGAGTGTTACAGTGAGGGGTGTGGGGTATATCAGAGTGTTACAGTGAGGGGTGTCGGATATATCAGAGTGTTTCACTGAGGGGTGTGGGGTATATCAGAGTGTTACAGTGAGGGTGTGGGGTACATCAGAGTGTTACAGTGAGGGCTGTGGGGTATATCAGAGTGTTACAGTGAATGGTGTGGGGTATATCAGAGTGTTACAGTTAGGGGTGTGGGGTATGTCATAGTGTTACAATGAGGGGGTGTGGGGTATATGAGAGTGTCACAGTGAGGGGTGTGGGGTATATCAGAGTGTTACAGTGAGAGGTGGGGGTATATCAGAGTGTCACATTTAGGGGTGTGGGGCATATCAGGGTGTCATAGTGAGGGGTGTGGTGTATATCAGAGTGTTACATTGAGGGGGTGTATCAGAGTGTTACAGTGAGGGGTGTGGGGTATATCAGTGTGTTACAGTGAGGGGTTTGGGGTATATCAGAGTGTTACAGTGAGGGTGTGTGGGGTATATCCGAGTGTTACAGTGAGGGGTGTGGGGTATATCGGAGTGTCACAGTGAGGGGTGTGGGGTATATCAGAGTGTTATAGTGAGGGGTGTGGGGTATGTCAGAGTGTTACAATGAGGGGGTGTGGGGTATATCCAAGTGTCACAGTGAGGGGTTTGGTATATCAGAGTGTTACAGTGAGAGGTGGGGGCATATCAGTGTGTCACAGTGAGGGGTGTGGGGTATATCAGAGTATTACAGTGAGGGGTGTGGGGTGTATCAGTGTGTTACAGTGAGGGGTGTGGTGTATATCCCAGTGTTACAGTGAGGGGTGTGGGGCATGTGAGAGTGTTACAGTGAGGGATGTGGGGTATATCAGAGTGTTACAGGGAGGGTGTGTGGGGTATATCAGAGTGTTACAGTGAGGGTGTGTGGGGTATATCAGAGTGTTACAGTGAGGGATGTGGGGTATATCAGAGTCTTACAGTGAGGGGTGTGGGGTATATCAGAGTGTTACAGTGAGGGGTGTGGGGTATATCAGTGTGTTACAGTGAGGGGGTGTGGGGTGTAAAGGTGTTACAGTGAGGGGTGTGGGGTATATCAGAGTGTTACAGTGAGGGGTGTGGGGTATATCAGAGTGTTACAGTGAGGGGTGTGGGCTATATTAGAGTGTTACAGTGAGGGGGTGTGTGGTAAATCAGAGTGTTACAGTGAGGGGTGTGGGGTATATCAGACTGTTACAGTGAGGGGTGTGGGGTATATCAGTGTGTTACAGTGAGGGGGTGTAGGGTATATCAGAGTGTTACAGTGAGTGGAGTGGGGTGTATCAGAGTGTTACAGTGAGGGGTGTGGGGTATATCAGTGTTACAGTGAGTGGGTGTATCAGAGTGTTACAGTGAGGGGTGTATCAGAGTGTTACAGTGAGGGTTGTGGGGTATACCAGTGTTACAGTGAGGGGTGTGGGTTGTACCAGTGTTACAGTGAGTGGTGTGGGGTATATCAGAGGGTTACAGTGAGTGGTGTGGGGTATATCAGAGTGTTAAAGTGAGGGGGTGTGGGGTATATCAGAGTGCTAAAGTGAGGGGTGTGGGGTATATCACAGTGCTACAGTGAGGGGTGGGGAGTATATCAGAGTGTTACAATGAGGGGTGTGGGGTATATCAGAGTGTTACAGTGAGGGGTGTGGGGTGTATGAGAGTGTTACAGTGAGGGGGTGTGGGGTACATCAGAGTGTTACAGTGAGGGGCGTGGGATATATCAGAGTGTTACAGTGAGGGGTGTGGGGTATATCACAATGTTACAGTGAGGGGTGTGGGGTATGTCAGAGTGTTACACTGAGGGGGTGTGGGGTATATCCGAGTGTCACAGTGAGGGGTGTGGGGTATATCATAGTGTTAAAGTGAGGGGTGTGGGGTACACCAGTGTTACAGTGAGGGGTGTGGGGTGTACCAGTAAGGGGTGTGGGATATATCAGAGTGTTACAGTGAGGAGTGTGGGGTATATCAGAGTGTTACAGTGAGTGGTGTGGGGTATATCAGAGGGTTACAGTGAGTGGTGTGGGGTATATCAGAGTGTTAAAGTGAGGGGGTGTGGGGTATATCAGAGTGCTAAAGTGAGGGGTGTGGGGTATATCACAGTGTTACAGTGAGGGGTGGGGAGTATATCAGAGTGTTACAATGAGGGGTGTGGGGTATATCAGAGTGTTACAGTGAGGGGTGTGGGGTGTATGAGAGTGTTACAGTGAGGGGGTGTGGGGTACATCAGAGTGTTACAGTGAGGGGCGTGGGATATATCAGAGTGTTACAGTGAGGGGTGTGGGGTATATCAGAGTGTTACAGTGAGAGGTGTGGGGTATATCACAATGTTACAGTGAGGGGTGTGGGGTATGTCAGAGTGTTACACTGAGGGGGTGTGGGGTATATCCGAGTGTCACAGTGAGGGGTGTGGGGTATATCAGAGTGTTAAAGTGAGGGGTGTGGGGTACACCAGTGTTACAGTGAGGGGTGTGGGGTGTACCAGTAAGGGGTGTGGGATATATCAGAGTGTTACAGTGAGGAGTGTGGGGTATATCAGAGTGTTACAGTGAGGGGTGGGGGCATATCAGAGTGTCACAGTGAGGGGTGTGGGGTATATCAGTGTGTTACAGTGAGGGGTGTGGGGTATATCAGAGTGTTACAGTGAGGGGTGTGGGGTATATCAGAGTGTTACCGTGAGGGGTGTGGGGCGTATCAGTGTGTTACAGTGAGGGGTGTGGGGTATATCAGTGTTACAGTGAGGGGTGTGGGGGTCTATCAGAGTGTTACAGTGAGGGGTGTGGGGTGTATGAGAGTGTTACAGTGAGGGGGTGTGGGGTACATCAGAGTGTTACAGTGAGGGGCGTAAGATATATCAGAGTGTTACAGTGAGGGGTGTGGGGTATATCAGAGTGTTACAGTGAGGGGTGTGGGGTATATCAGTGTTCCAGTGAGGGGTGTGGGGTACATCAGAGTGTTACAGTGAGGGGTGTGGGGTATATCACAGTGTTACAGTGAGGGGTGTGGGGTTTGTCAGAGTGTTACACTGAGGGGGTGTGGGGTATGTCAGAGTGTTACAATGAGGGGGTGTGGGGTATATCCGAGTGTCACAGTGAGGGGTGTGGGGTATATCAGAGTGTTAAAGTCAGGGGTGTGGGGTACACCAGTGTTACAGTGAGTGGTGTGGGGTGTACCAGTGAGGGGTGTGGGATATATCAGTGTTACAGTGAGGGGTGTGGGGTATATCAGAGTGTTACAGTGAGAGGTGTGGGGTATGTCAGAGTGTTACAGTGAGGGGGTGTGGGGTATGCCAGAGTGTCACAGTGAGGCGTGTGGGGGATATCAGAGTGTTACAGTGAGGGGTGTGGGGTATATCAGAGTGTTACAGTGAGGAGTGTGGGGTATATCAGAGTGTTGCAGTGAGGGGTGTGGGGTATATCAGAGTGTTACAGTGAGTGGGTGTATCAGAGTGTTACAGTGAGGGGTGTGGGGTATATCAGAGTGTTACAGTGAGGGGTGTGGGGTATATCAGTGTTACAGTGAGGGGTGTGGGGTATATCAGAGTGTTACAGTGAGGGGTGTGGGGTATATCAGAGTGTTACAGTGAGGGGTGTTGGATGTATCAGTGTTACAGTGAGGAAGTGTGGGACACACGCCAATTTCCGAGAAAATGTTGTGTTGCCTTTGGCAGGAGTATGTCAATGTGGACCTAGTTCGGTGTATGTGTATAACATGTGCGGAAAGTGTCCAGATTTACGAGGCTGTAGCAGGGAATGATGTAACACTGGTTCAGTGAGAGGTTTCGTTATGGGGGAACTCCAGTACTCAGATTGGCAAGGCACAGAGTAACCAGTGTTACAGTGAGGGGCGTGGGGTATATCACAGTGTTACAGTGAGTGGGTGTATCAGAGTGTTACAGTGAGGGGTGTGCGGTATATCAGAGTGTTACAGTGAGGGGTGTGGGGTATATCAGAGTGTTACAGTGAGGGGTGTGGGCTATATTAGAGTGTTACAGTGAAGGGGGTGTGGGGTAAATCAGAGTGTTACAGTGAGGGGTGTGTGGTATATCAGAGTGTCACAGTGAGGGGTGTGTGGTATATCAGAGTGTCACAGTGAGGGGTGTGGGGTATATCAGAGTGTTATAGTGAGGGGTGTGGGGTATGTCAGAGTGTTACAGTGAGGGGGTGTGGGGTAGGTCAGAGTGTTACAATGAGGGGGTGTGGGGTATATCCAAGTGTCACAGTGAGGGTGTGGTATATCAGAGTGTTACAGTGAGAGGTGGGGGTATATCAGTGTGTCACAGTGAGGGGTGTGGGGTATATCAGAGTATTACAGTGAGAGGTGGTGGTATATCAGAGTGTCACAGTGAGGGGTGTGGGGCATATCAGAGTGTTACAGTGAGGGGTGTGGGGTATATCAGAGTGTTACAGTGAGGGGTATGGGGTATATCAGTGTGTTACAGTGAGGGGTGTGGGGTATATCAGTGTGTTACAGTGAGGGAGTGTAGGGTATATCAGAGTGTTACAGTGAGTGGAGTGGGGTGTATCAGAGTGTTACAGTGAGGGGTGTGGGGTATATCAGTGTTACAGTGAGTGGGTGTATCAGAGTGTTACAGTGAGGGGTGTATCAGAGTGTTACAGTGAGGGTTGTGGGGTATACCAGTGTTAAAGTGAGGGGTGTGGGGTGTACCAGTGTTACAGTGAGTGGTGTGGGGTATATCAGAGGGTTACAGTGAGTGGTGTGGGGTATATCAGAGTGTTACAGTGAGGGGGTGTGGGGTATATCAGAGTGCTACAGTGAGGGGTGTGGGGTATATCAGAGTGTTACAGTGAGGGGTGGGGAGTATATCAGAGTGTTACAGTGAGGGGTGTGGGGTATATCAGAGTGTTACAGTGAGGGGTGTGGGGTGTATGAGAGTGTTACAGTGAGGGGGTGTGGGGTATATCTGAGTGTTTCCGTAAGGGGTGGGGGCATATCAGAGTGTCACAGTGAGGGATGTGGGGTGTATCAGTGTGTTACAGTGAGGGGTGTGGGGTATATCAGAGTGTTACAGTGAGGGGTGTGGGGTATATCAGTGTTACAGTGAGGGGTGTGGGATCTATCAGAGTGCTACAGTGAGGGGTGTGGGGTATATCAGAGTGTTACAGTGAGGGGTGTGGGGTATATCAGAGTGTTACAGTGAGGGGTGTGGGGTATATCAGTGTTACAGTGAGGGGTGTGGGATCTATCAGAGTGCTACAGTGAGGGGTGTGGGGTATATCAGAGTGTTACAGTGAGGGGTAGGGAGTATATCAGAGTGTTACAGTGAGGGGTGTGGGGTATATCAGAGTGTTACAGTGAGGGGTGTGGGGTGTATGAGAGTGTTACAGTGAGGGGGTGTGGGGTATATCTGAGTGTTTCCGTGAGGGGTGGGGGCATATCAGAGTGTCACAGTGAGGGGTGTGGGGTATATCAGTGTGTTACAGTGAGGGGTGTGGGGTATATCAGAGTGTTACAGTGAGGGGTGTGGGGTATATCAGAGTGTTACAGTGAGGGGTGTGGGGTGTATCAGTGTGTTACAGTGAGGGGTGTGGAGTATATCAGTGTGTTACAGTGAGTGGTGTGGGGTATATCAGAGTGTTACAGTGAGGGGTGTGGGGTATATCAGTGTTACAGTGAGGGGTGTGGGGTCTATCAGAGTGTTACAATGAGGGGTGTGGGGTATATCAGAGTGTTACAGTGAGGGGTGTGGGGTGTATGAGAGTGTTACAGTGAGGGGGTGTGGGGTACATCAGAGTGTTACAGTGAGGGGCGTGGGATATATCAGAGTGTTACAGTGAGGGGTGTGGGGTATATCAGAGTGTTACAGTGAGGGGTGTGGGGTATATCAGTGTTACAGTGAGGGGTGTGGGGTACATCAGAGTGTTACAGTGAGGGGTGTGGGGTATATAACAGTGTTACAGTGAGGGGTGTGGGGTTTGTCAGAGTGTTACGCTGAGGGGGTGTGGGGTATGTCAGAGTGTTACAATGAGGGGTTGTGGGGTATATCCGAGTGTCACAGTGAGGGGTGTGGGGTATATCAGAGTGTTAAAGTCAGGGGTGTGGGGTACACCAGTGTTACAGTGAGGGGTGTGGGGTGTACCAGTGAGGGGTGTGGGATATATCAGTGTTACAGTGAGGGGTGTGGGGTATATCAGAGTGTTACAGTGAGAGGTGTGGGGTATGTCAGAGTGTCACAGTGAGGGGGTGTGGGGTATGTCAGAGTGTCACAGTGAGGCGTGTGGGGGATATCAGAGTGTTACAGTGAGGGGTGTCGGGTATATCAGAGTGTTACAGTGAGGAGTGTGGGGTATATCAGAGTGTTACAGTGAGGGGTGTGGGGTATATCAGAGTGTTACAGTGAGTGGGTGTATCAGAGTGTTACAGTGAGGGGTGTGGGGTATATCAGAGTGTTACAGTGAGGGGTGTGGGGTATATCAGTGTTACAGTGAGGGGTGTGGGGTATATCAGAGTGTTACAGTGAGGGGTGTGGGGTATATCAGAGTGTTACAGTGAGGGGTGTTGGATATATCAGTGTTACAGTGAGGGGTGTGGGGTTTGTCAGAGTGTTACACTGAGGGGGTGTGGGGTATGTCAGAGTGTTACAATGAGGGGTTGTGGGGTATATCCGAGTGTCACAGTGAGGGGTGTGGGGTATATCAGAGTGTTAAAGTCAGGGGTGTGGTGTACACCAGTGTTACAGTGAGGGGTGTGGGGTGTACCAGTGAGGGGTGTGGGATATATCAGTGTTACAGTGAGGGTGTGGGGTATATCAGAGTGTTACAGTGAGAGGTGTGGGGTATGTCAGAGTGTCACAGTGAGGGGGTGTGGGGTATGTCAGAGTGTCACAGTGAGGCGTGTGGGGGATATCAGAGTGTTACAGTGAGGGGTGTGGGGTATATCAGAGTGTTACAGTGAGGGGTGTGGGGTAGATCAGAGTGTTACAGTGAGTGGGTGTATCAGAGTGTTACAGTGAGGGGTGTGGGGTATATCAGAGTGTTACAGTGAGGGGTGTGGGGTATATCAGTGTTACAGTGAGGGGTGTGGGGTATATCAGAGTGTTACAGTGAGGGGTGTGGGGTATATCAGAGTGTTACAGTGAGGGGTGTTGGATATATCAGTGTTACAGTGAGGAAGTGTGGGACACACGCCAATTTCCGAGAAAATGTTGTGTTGCCTTTGGCAGGAGTATGTCAATGTGGACCTAGTTCGGTGTATGTGTATAACATGTGCGGAAAGTGTCCAGATTTACGAGGCTGTAGCAGGGAATGATGTAACACTGGTTCAGTGAGAGGTTTCGTTATGGGGGAACTCCAGTACTCAGATTGGCAAGGCACAGAGTAACCAGGATTCACGGTAACACTGATATACCCCACACCCCCTCACTGTAACACTGATATACCCCACACACCTCACTGTAACTCTCTGATGTACCTCACATGCCCCACTGTGGCACTCTGATATACCCCACATCCCTCACTGTAACACTCTGATATACCCCACACCCCCTCACTGTAACACTCTGATATACCCCACACCCCTCACTGTAACACTCTGATATACCTCACATGCCCCAATGTGGCACTCTGATATACCCCACATCCCTCACTGTAACACTCTGATATACCCCACACCCCTCACTGTAACTCTCTGATATACCTCACACACCCTCACTGTAACACTCCTACACCGAGATATCATACACCCCGTGGGCAGCACGGTAGCATTGTGGATCGCACTGTTGCTTCACAGCTCCAGGGTCCCAGGTTCGATTTAGGCTTGGATCACTGTCTGTGCAGAGTCTGCACGTTCTCCCCGTGTGTGCGTGGGTTTTCTCCGGGTGCTCCGGTTTGCTCCCACAGTCCAAAGATGTGCAGCTTAGGTGGATTGGCCATGATAAATTGCCCTTAGTGGCCAAAATTGCCCTTAGTGTTGGGTGGGGTTGCTGGGTTGTGGGGATCGGGTGGAGGTGCTGACCTTGGGTAGGGTGCTCTTTCCAGGAGCCGGTGCAGACTCGAAGGGCCGAATGACCTCCTTCTGCACTGTACATTTTATGATCTATGACCACTCACTGTGACACTCTGATATACCCCACACCCCTCCCTGTAACATTCTGATATACCACACATCCCTCACTGTAACACTCTGATATACCCCACAACCCTCACTGTAACACTCTGATATACCCCACACACCTCACTGTGACACTCTGATATACCCCGCACCCCTCACTGTAACACTGATATACCCCACACCCCTCACTGTAACACTCTGATATACCCCACACCCCTCACCGTAACACTGATATACCCCACACCCCTCACTGTGACACTCTGATATACCTCACCCCCACTCGCTGTATCACCCTGATATACCTCACCCCCCACTCACTGTAACACTCTGATAAATCCCACACACCTCACTGTAACACTGATATATCCCACACCCCTCACTGTAACACTGATATACCCCACACCCCTCAGTGAAACACTCTGATATACCCCACACCCCTCACTAGAACACTCTGACATATCCCACACCCCTCACTGTAACACTCTCATATACCCCACACCCCCTCATTGCAACACTCTGATATATCCCACACCCCTCAGTGAAACACTGATATATCCAACACCCCTCACTGTAACACTCTGATATACCCCACACACCCTCACTGTTACATTCTGATATACCCCAGACCCTCACTGTAACACTCTGATATACGCCACACCCCTCACTGTGGCACTCTGATATATCCCACACCCCTCACTATAACACTCTGATATATCCCACACCCCTCACTGAAACACTCTGATATACCCCATACCCCTCGCTGTAACACTCTGATATATCCCACACCCCTCAGTGAAACACTGATATATCCCACACCCCTCACTGTAACATTCTGATATACCCCACACCCCTCACTGTAACACTCTGATATACCCCACACCCCTCAGTGAAGTACTCTGATATTCCCCACACCCCTCACTGTAACACTCTGATATACCCCATACCCCTCACTGTAACACTCTGATATATCCCACTCCCCTCAGTGAAACACTCTGATATACCCCACAACCCTCACTGTAACATGCTGATATACCCCACACCCCTCACTGTGACACTCTGACATACCCCACACCCCTCAATGTAACACTCTGATATACCCCACACCCCTCACTGTAACACTCTGATGTACCCCACACCCCTCACTGTGACACTCTGATATACCCCACACCCCTCAGTGAAACACTCTGATATACCCCACAACCCTCACTGTAACATGCTGATATACCCCACACCCCTCACTGTAACACTCTGACATACCCCACACCCCCTCACTGTAACACTCTGATATACCCCACACCCCTCACTGTGACACTCTGACATACCCCACACCCCTCACTGTAACACTCTGATATACCCCACTCACCCCACTGTGACAGTCTGGAATACCCCACACCCCTCACCGTAACACTCTGATATACCCCCCACTCCCACTGTAATACTCTGATATACCCCAAACCCCTCACCGTAACACTCTGATATACCCCACACTCCTCACTGTGACACTCTGATATACCCCACACCCCTCACTGTGACACTCTGATATACTCCACACCCCTGACTGTAACACTCTGATATACCCCACACCCCACACTGTGACACTCTGATATACCCCGCACCCCTCACTGTCACACTCTGATAGACCCCACACCCCTCACTGTGACACTCTGATATACCTCACCCCCCCTCACTGTACCACTCTGATATACCTCACCCCCCTCACTGTAACACTCTGATATACCCCACACACCTCACTCTAAAACTGATATACCCCACACCCCTCACTGTAACACTCTGATATACCTCACCCCCCTCAATGTAACACTCTGATATACCCCACACACCTCACTGTAACACTGATATACCCCAAACCCCTCACAGTAACACTCTGATATACCACACACACCTCACCGTAACACTGGTATGCCACACAACCCTCACTGTAACACTCTGATGTGCACCACACCCCTCACTGTGACACTCTGATATACCCCACTCACCCCACTGTGACAGTCTGGTATACCACACACCCCTCACCGTAACACTCTGATATACCCCACACCCCTCACTGTGACACTCTGATATACCCCACACCCCTCACTGTGACACTCTGATATACCCCACACCCCTCACTGTAACACTCTGATATACCCCACACCCCTCACTGTGACACTCTGATATACCCGACACCCCTCACTGTAACACTCTGATAGACCCCACCCCCCTCACTGTGAAACTCTGATATACCTCACCCCCCCTCACTGTAACATTCTGATATACCTCACCCCCCCTTCACTGTAACACTCTGATATACCCCACACACCTCACTGTAACACTGATATACCCCTCACCCCTCACTGTAACACTCTGATAGACCCCACACCCCTCACTGTGACACTCTGATATACCTCACCACCCCTCACTGTAACACTCTGATATACCCCACCCACCCCTCACTGTAACACTCTGATAAATCCCACACACCTCACTGTAACACTGATATATCCCACACCCCTCACTGTAACACTGATATACCCCACACCACTCAGTGAAACACTCTGATATACCCCACACCCCTCACTAGAACACTCTGATATATCCCACACCCCTCACTGTAACAGTCTCATATACCCCACACCCCCTCATTGCAACACTCTGATATATCCCACACCCCTCAGTGAAACACTGATATATCCCACACCCCTCACTGTAACACTCTGATATACCCCACACACCCTCACTGTTACATTCTGATATACCCCAGACCCCTCACTGTAACACTCTGATATACCCCATACCCCTCGCTGTAACACTCTGATATATCCCACACCCCTCAGTGAAACACTGATATATCCCACACCCCTCACTGTAACATTCTGATATACCCCACACCCCTCACTGTAACACTCTGATATACCCCACACCCCTCAGTGAAGTACTCTGATATTCCCCACACCCCTCACTGTCACACTCTGATATACCCCATACCCCTCACTGTGACACTCTGATATACCCCACACCCCTCAGTGAAGTACTCTGATATACCCCACAGCCCTCACTGTGACACTCTGATATACCCCACACCTCTCACAGTAACACTCTGATAGACCCCACACCCACTCACTGTGACACTCTGATATACCCCACACCCCTCCCTGTAACATTCTGATATACCACACATCCCTCACTGTAACACTCTGATATACCCCACAACCCTCACTGTAACACTCTGATATACCCCACACACCTCACTGTGACACTCTGATATACCCCGCACCCCTCACTGTAACACTGATATACCCCACACCCCTCACTGTAACACTCTGATATACCCCACACCCCTCACCGTAACACTGATATACCCCACACCCCTCACTGTGACACTCTGATAGACTCCACACCCCTCACTGTGACACTCTGATATACCTCACCCCCACTCGCTGTATCACCCTGATATACCTCACCCCCCACTCACTGAAACACTCTGATATACCCCATACCCCTCGCTGTAACACTCTGATATATCCCACACCCCTCAGTGAAGTACTCTGATATTCCCCACACCCCTCACTGTAACACTCTGATATACCCCATACCCCTCACTGTAACACTCTGATATATCCCACTCCCCTCAGTGAAACACTCTGATATTCCCCACACCCCTCACTGTAACACTCTGATATACCCCACACCCCTCACTGTAACACTCTGACATACCCCACACCCCCTCACTGTAACACTCTGATATACCCCACACCCCTCACTGTGACACTCTGACATACCCCACACCCCTCACTGTAACACTCTGATATACCCCACTCACCCCACTGTGACAGTCTGGAATACCCCACACCCCTCACCGTAACACTCTGATATACCCCCCACTCCCCACTGTAATACTCTGATATACCCCAAACCCCTCACCGTAACACTCTGATATACCCCACACTCCTCACTCTAAAACTGATATACCCCACACCCCTCACTGTAACACTCTGATAGACCCCTCACCCCTCACTGTGACACTCTGATATACCTCACCCCCCTCAATGTAACACTCTGATATACCCCACACACCTCACTGTAACACTGATATACCCCAAACCCCTCACAGTAACACTCTGATATACCACACACACCTCACCGTAACACTGGTATGCCACACAACCCTCACTGTAACACTCTGATGTGCACCACACCCCTCACTGTGACACTCTGATATACCCCACTCACCCCACTGTGACAGTCTGGTATACCACACACCCCTCACCGTAACACTCTGATATACCCCACACCCCTCACTGTGACACTCTGATATACCCCACACCCCTCACTGTGACACTCTGATATACCCCACACCCCTCACTGTAACACTCTGATATACCCCACACCCCTCACTGTGACACTCTGATATACCCGACACCCCTCACTGTAACACTCTGATAGACTCCACCCCCCTCACTGTGAAACTCTGATATACCTCACCCCCCCTCACTGTAACATTCTGATATACCTCACCCCCCCTTCACTGTAACACTCTGATATACCCCACACACCTCACTGTAACACTGATATACCCCTCACCCCTCACTGTAACACTCTGATAGACCCCACACCCCTCACTGTGACACTCTGATATACCTCACCACCCCTCACTGTAACACTCTGATATACCCCACCCACCCCTCACTGTAACACTCTGATAAATCCCACACACCTCACTGTAACACTGATATATCCCACACCCCTCACTGTAACACTGATATACCCAACACCCCTCAGTGAAACACTCTGATATACCCCACACCCCTCACTAGAACACTCTGATATATCCCACACCCCTCACTGTAACAGTCTCATATACCCCACACCCCCTCATTGCAACACTCTGATATATCCCACACCCCTCAGTGAAACACTGATATATCCCACACCCCTCACTGTAACACTCTGATATACCCCACACACCCTCACTGTTACATTCTGATATACCCCAGACCCCTCACTGTAACACTCTGATATACCCCATACCCCTCGCTGTAACACTCTGATATATCCCACACCCCTCAGTGAAACACTGATATATCCCACACCCCTCACTGTAACATTCTGATATACCCCACACCCCTCACTGTAACACTCTGATATACCCCACACCCCTCAGTGAAGTACTCTGATATTCCCAACACCCCTCACTGTAACACTCTGATATACCCCATACCCCTCACTGTAACACTCTGATATATCCCACTCCCCTCAGTGAAATACTCTGATATACCCCACAACCCTCACTGTAACATGCTGATATACCCCACACCCCTCACTGTAACACTCTGACATACCCCACAGCCCCTCACTGTAACACTCTGATATACCCCACAACCCTCACTGTGACACTCTGACATACCCCACACCCCTCAATGTAACACTCTGATATACCCCACACCCCTCACTGTAACACTCTGATGTACCACACACCCCTCACTGTGACACTCTGATATATCCCACACCCCTCACTGTAACATTCTGATATAACCCACACCCCTCACTGTAACACTCTGATATACCCCACACCCCTCAGTGAAGCACTCAGATACTCCCCACAGCCCTCACTGTAACACTCTGATATACCCGATACCCCTCACTGTAACACTCTGATATACCCCACACCCCTCACTGTAACACTCTGATATACCCCACACCCCTCAGTGAAGTACTCTGATATTCCCCACACCCCTCACTGTAACACTCTGATATACCCCATACCCCTCACTGTAACATGCTGATATACCCCACACCCCTCACTGTAACACTCTGACATACCCCACAGCCCCTCACTGTAACACTCTGATATACCCCACAACCCTCACTGTGACACTCTGACATACCCCACACCCCTCAATGTAACACTCTGATATACCCCACACCCCTCACTGTAACACTCTGATGTACCCCACACCCCTCAATGTAACACTCTGATATACCCCACAACCCTCACTGTAACATGCTGATATACCCCACACCCCTCACTGTAACACTCTGACATACCCCACAGCCCCTCACTGTAACACTCTGATATACCCCACAACCCTCACTGTGACACTCTGACATACCCCACACCCCTCAATGTAACACTCTGATATACCCCACACCCCTCACTGTAACACTCTGATGTACCCCACACCCCTCACTGTGACTCTCTGATATATCCCACACCCCTCACTGTAACATTCTGATATAACCCACACCCCTCACTGTAACACTCTGATATACCCCACACCCCTCAGTGAAGCACTCTGATATTCCCCACAGCCCTCACTGTAACACTCTGATATACCCCATACCCCTCACTGTAACACTCTGATATATCCCACACCCCTCAGTGAAACACTCTGATATACCCCACACCCCTCACTAGAACACTCTGATATATCCCACACCCCTCACTGTAACACTCTCATATACCCCACACCCCCTCATTGCAACACTCTGATATATCCCACACCCCTCAGTGAAACACTGATATATCCCACACCCCTCACTGTAACACTCTGATATACCCCACACACCCTCACTGTTACATTCTGATATACCCCAGACCCCTCACTGTAACACTCTGATATACGCCACACCCCTCACTGTGACACTCTGATATATCCCACACCCCTCACTATAACACTCTGATATATCCCACACCCCTCACTGAAACACTCTGATATACCCCATACCCCTCGCTGTAACACTCTGATATATCCCACACCCCTCAGTGAAACACTGATATATCCCACACCCCTCACTGTAACATTCTGATATACCCCACACCCCTCACTGTAACACTCTGATATACCTCACACCCCTCAGTGAAGTACTCTGATATTCCCCACACCCCTCACTGTAACACTCTGATATACCCCATACCCCTCACTGTAACACTCTGATATATCCCACTCCCCTCAGTGAAACACTCTGATATACCCCACAACCCTCACTGTAACATGCTGATATACCCCACACCCCTCACTGTGACACTCTGACATACCCCACACCCCTCAATGTAACACTCTGATATACCCCACACCCCTCACTGTAACACTCTGATGTACCCCACACCCCTCACTGTGACACTCTGATATATCCCACACCCCTCACTGTAACATTCTGATATAACCCACACCCCTCACTGTAACACTCTGATATACCCCACACCCCTCAGTGAAGCACTCTGATATTCCCCACACCCCTCACTGTAACACTCTGATATACCCCACACCCCTCACTGTAACACTCTGACATACCCCACACCCCCTCACTGTAACACTCTGATATACCCCACACCCCTCACTGTGACACTCTGACATACCCCACACCCCTCACTGTAACACTCTGATATACCCCACTCACCCCACTGTGACAGTCTGGAATACCCCACACCCCTCACCGTAACACTCTGATATACCCCCCACTCCCCACTGTAATACTCTGATATACCCCAAACCCCTCACCGTAACACTCTGATATACCCCACACTCCTCACTCTAAAACTGATATACCCCACACCCCTCACTGTAACACTCTGATAGACCCCTCACCCCTCACTGTGACACTCTGATATACCTCACCCCCCTCAATGTAACACTCTGATATACCCCACACACCTCACTGTAACACTGATATACCCCAAACCCCTCACAGTAACACTCTGATATACCACACACACCTCACCGTAACACTGGTATGCCACACAACCCTCACTGTAACACTCTGATGTGCACCACACCCCTCACTGTGACACTCTGATATACCCCACTCACCCCACTGTGACAGTCTGGTATACCACACACCCCTCACCGTAACACTCTGATATACCCCACACCCCTCACTGTGACACTCTGATATACCCCACACCCCTCACTGTGACACTCTGATATACCCCACACCCCTCACTGTAACACTCTGATATACCGCACACCCCTCACTGTGACACTCTGATATACCCGACACCCCTCACTGTAACACTCTGATAGACTCCACCCCCCTCACTGTGAAACTCTGATATACCTCACCCCCCCTCACTGTAACATTCTGATATACCTCACCCCCCTTCACTGTAACACTCTGATATACCCCACACACCTCACTGTAACACTGATATACCCCTCACCCCTCACTGTAACACTCTGATAGACCCCACACCCCTCACTGTGACACTCTGATATACCTCACCACCCCTCACTGTAACACTCTGATATACCCCACCCACCCCTCACTGTAACACTCTGATAAATCCCACACACCTCACTGTAACACTGATATATCCCACACCCCTCACTGTAACACTGATATACCCCACACCCCTCAGTGAAACACTCTGATATACCCCACACCCCTCACTAGAACACTCTGATATATCCCACACCCCTCACTGTAACAGTCTCATATACCCCACACCCCCTCATTGCAACACTCTGACATATCCCACACCCCTCAGTGAAACACTGATATATCCCACACCCCTCACTGTAACACTCTGATATACCCCACACACCCTCACTGTTACATTCTGATATACCCCAGACCCCTCACTGTAACACTCTGATATACCCCATACCCCTCGCTGTAACACTCTGATATATCCCACACCCCTCAGTGAAACACTGATATATCCCACACCCCTCACTGTAACATTCTGATATACCCCACACCCCTCACTGTAACACTCTGATATACCCCACACCCCTCAGTGAAGTACTCTGATATTCCCCACACCCCTCACTGTAACACTCTGATATACCCCATACCCCTCACTGTAACACTCTGATATATCCCACTCCCCTCAGTGAAATACTCTGATATACCCCACAACCCTCACTGTAACATGCTGATATACCCCACACCCCTCACTGTAACACTCTGACATACCCCACAGCCCCTCACTGTAACACTCTGATATACCCCACAACCCTCACTGTGACACTCTGACATACCCCACACCCCTCAATGTAACACTCTGATATACCCCACACCCCTCACTGTAACACTCTGATGTACCACACACCCCTCACTGTGACACTCTGATATATCCCACACCCCTCACTGTAACATTCTGATATAACCCACACCCCTCACTGTAACACTCTGATATACCCCACACCCCTCAGTGAAGCACTCAGATACTCCCCACAGCCCTCACTGTAACACTCTGATATACCCGATACCCCTCACTGTAACACTCTGATATACCCCACACCCCTCACTGTAACACTCTGATATACCCCACACCCCTCAGTGAAGTACTCTGATATTCCCCACACCCCTCACTGTAACACTCTGATATACCCCATACCCCTCACTGTAACATGCTGATATACCCCACACCCCTCACTGTAACACTCTGACATACCCCACAGCCCCTCACTGTAACACTCTGATATACCCCACAACCCTCACTGTGACACTCTGACATACCCCACACCCCTCAATGTAACACTCTGATATACCCCACACCCCTCACTGTAACACTCTGATGTACCCCACACCCCTCAATGTAACACTCTGATATACCCCACAACCCTCACTGTAACATGCTGATATACCCCACACCCCTCACTGTAACTCTCTGACATACCCCACAGCCCCTCACTGTAACACTCTGATATACCCCACAACCCTCACTGTGACACTCTGATAGACTCCACCCCCCTCACTGTGAAACTCTGATATACCTCACCCCCCCTCACTGTAACATTCTGATATACCTCACCCCCCCTTCACTGTAACACTCTGATATACCCCACACACCTCACTGTAACACTGATATACCCCTCACCCCTCACTGTAACACTCTGATAGACCCCACACCCCTCACTGTGACACTCTGATATACCTCACCACCCCTCACTGTAACACTCTGATATACCCCACCCACCCCTCACTGTAACACTCTGATAAATCCCACACACCTCACTGTAACACTGATATATCCCACACCCCTCACTGTAACACTGATATACCCCACACCCCTCAGTGAAACACTCTGATATACCCCACACCCCTCACTAGAACACTCTGATATATCCCACACCCCTCACTGTAACAGTCTCATATACCCCACACCCCCTCATTGCAACACTCTGACATATCCCACACCCCTCAGTGAAACACTGATATATCCCACACCCCTCACTGTAACACTCTGATATACCCCACACACCCTCACTGTTACATTCTGATATACCCCAGACCCCTCACTGTAACACTCTGATATACCCCATACCCCTCGCTGTAACACTCTGATATATCCCACACCCCTCAGTGAAACACTGATATATCCCACACCCCTCACTGTAACATTCTGATATACCCCACACCCCTCACTGTAACACTCTGATATACCCCACACCCCTCAGTGAAGTACTCTGATATTCCCCACACCCCTCACTGTAACACTCTGATATACCCCATACCCCTCACTGTAACACTCTGATATATCCCACTCCCCTCAGTGAAATACTCTGATATACCCCACAACCCTCACTGTAACATGCTGATATACCCCACACCCCTCACTGTAACACTCTGACATACCCCACAGCCCCTCACTGTAACACTCTGATATACCCCACAACCCTCACTGTGACACTCTGACATACCCCACACCCCTCAATGTAACACTCTGATATACCCCACACCCCTCACTGTAACACTCTGATGTACCACACACCCCTCACTGTGACACTCTGATATATCCCACACCCCTCACTGTAACATTCTGATATAACCCACACCCCTCACTGTAACACTCTGATATACCCCACACCCCTCAGTGAAGCACTCAGATACTCCCCACAGCCCTCACTGTAACACTCTGATATACCCGATACCCCTCACTGTAACACTCTGATATACCCCACACCCCTCACTGTAACACTCTGATATACCCCACACCCCTCAGTGAAGTACTCTGATATTCCCCACACCCCTCACTGTAACACTCTGATATACCCCATACCCCTCACTGTAACATGCTGATATACCCCACACCCCTCACTGTAACACTCTGACATACCCCACAGCCCCTCACTGTAACACTCTGATATACCCCACAACCCTCACTGTGACACTCTGACATACCCCACACCCCTCAATGTAACACTCTGATATACCCCACACCCCTCACTGTAACACTCTGATGTACCCCACACCCCTCAATGTAACACTCTGATATACCCCACAACCCTCACTGTAACATGCTGATATACCCCACACCCCTCACTGTAACTCTCTGACATACCCCACAGCCCCTCACTGTAACACTCTGATATACCCCACAACCCTCACTGTGACACTCTGACATACCCCACACCCCTCAATGTAACACTCTGATATACCCCACACCCCTCACTGTAACACTCTGATGTACCCCACACCCCTCACTGTGACTCTCTGATATATCCCACACCCCTCACTGTAACATTCTGATATAACCCACACCCCTCACTGTAACACTCTGATATACCCCACACCCCTCAGTGAAGCACTCTGATATTCCCCACAGCCCTCACTGTAACACTCTGATATACCCCATACCCCTCACTGTAACACTCTGATATATCCCACACCCCTCAGTGAAACACTCTGATATACCCCACAACCCTCACTGTAACATGCTGATATACCCCACACCCCTCACTGTAACACTCTGACATACCCCACACCCCCTCACTGTAACACTCTGATATACCCCACACCCCTCACTGTGACACTCTGACATACCCCGCACCCCTCACTGTAACACTCTGATATACCCCACTCACCCCACTGTGACAGTCTGGTATACCCCACACCCCTCACCGTAACACTCTGATATACCCCCCACTCCCCACTGTAATACTCTGATATACCCCAAACCCCTCACCGTAACACTCTGATATACCCCACACTCCTCACTGTGACACTCTGATATACCCCACACCCCTCACTGTGACACTCTGATATACTCCACACCCCTGAATGTAACACTCTGATATACCCCACACCCCACACTGTGACACTCTGATATACCCCACACCCCTCACTGTCACACTCTGATAGACCCCACACCCCTCACTGTGACACTCTGATATACCTCACCCCCCCCTCACTGTACCACTCTGAAATACCTCACCCCCGTCACTATAACACTCTGATATACCCCACACACCTCACTGTAAAACTGATATACCCCACACCCCTCACTGTAACACTCTGATAGACCCCACACCCCTCACTGTGACACTCTGATATACCTCACCCCCCCTCAATGTAACACTCTGATATACCCCACACACCTCACTGTAACACTGATATACCCCAAACCCCTCACAGTAACACTCTGATAGACCCCACACCCCTCACTGTGACACTCTGACATACCTCACCACCCCCACACTGTAACACTCTGATATACCTCAACCCCGCCCCTCACTGTAACACTCTGATATACCCGACACACCTCACTGTAACACTGATGTATCCCACAACCCTCACTGCAAAACTCTGATATATCCCACACCCCCTCACTGTAACACTGATATATCCCACACCCCTCACTGGAACACTGATATACCCCACATCCCTCAGTGAAACACTCTGATATACCCCACACCCCTCACTATAACACTCTGATACATCCCACACCCCTCACTATAACACTCTCATATACCCCACATCACCTCATTGTTACACTCTGATATATCCCACACCCCTCAGTGAAACACTCTGATATACCCCACACACCCTCACTGTAACATTCTGATATACCCCAGACCCCTCACTGTAACACTCTGATATACCCCACACCCCTCACTGTGACACTCTGATATATCCAACATCCCTCACTATAACACTCTGATATATCCCACACCCCTCACTGTAACACTCTGATATACCCCATACCCCTCACTGTCACACTCTGATATACTCCACACCCCCTTCACTGTAACACTCTGATATACCCCACACACCTCACTGTAACACTGATATACCCCTCACCCCTCACTGTAACACTCTGATAGACCCCACACCCCTCACTGTGACACTCTGATATACCTCACCACCCCTCACTGTAACACTCTGATATACCCCACCCACCCCTCACTGTAACACTCTGATAAATCCCACACACCTCACTGTAACACTGATATATCCCACACCCCTCACTGTAACACTGATATACCCCACACCCCTCAGTGAAACACTCTGATATACCCCACACCCCTCACTAGAACACTCTGATATATCCCACACCCCTCACTGTAACAGTCTCATATACCCCACACCCCCTCATTGCAACACTCTGATATATCCCACACCCCTCAGTGAAACACTGATATATCCCACACCCCTCACTGTAACACTCTGATATACCCCACACACCCTCACTGTTACATTCTGATATACCCCAGACCCCTCACTGTAACACTCTGATATACCCCATACCCCTCGCTGTAACA
Source organism: Scyliorhinus torazame (assembly GCF_047496885.1). Lineage (NCBI taxonomy): Eukaryota > Metazoa > Chordata > Chondrichthyes > Carcharhiniformes > Scyliorhinidae > Scyliorhinus > Scyliorhinus torazame. The sequence continues at coordinate 14,080,343 of NC_092731.1, read as the reverse complement.
CTCTGATATATCCCACACCCCTCAGTGAAACACTGATATATCCCACACCCCTCACTGTAACATTCTGATATACCCCACACCCCTCACTGTAACACTCTGATATACCCCACACCCCTCAGTGAAGTACTCTGATATTCCCCACACCCCTCACTGTAACACTCTGATATACCCCATACCCCTCACTGTAACACTCTGATATATCCCACTCCCCTCAGTGAAATACTCTGATATACCCCACAACCCTCACTGTAACATGCTGATATACCCCACACCCCTCACTGTAACACTCTGACATACCCCACAGCCCCTCACTGTAACACTCTGATATACCCCACAACCCTCACTGTGACACTCTGACATACCCCACACCCCTCAATGTAACACTCTGATATACCCCACACCCCTCACTGTAACACTCTGATGTACCACACACCCCTCACTGTGACACTCTGATATATCCCACACCCCTCACTGTAACATTCTGATATAACCCACACCCCTCACTGTAACACTCTGATATACCCCACACCCCTCAGTGAAGCACTCAGATACTCCCCACAGCCCTCACTGTAACACTCTGATATACCCGATACCCCTCACTGTAACACTCTGATATACCCCACACCCCTCACTGTAACACTCTGATATACCCCACACCCCTCAGTGAAGTACTCTGATATTCCCCACACCCCTCACTGTAACACTCTGATATACCCCATACCCCTCACTGTAACATGCTGATATACCCCACACCCCTCACTGTAACACTCTGACATACCCCACAGCCCCTCACTGTAACACTCTGATATACCCCACAACCCTCACTGTGACACTCTGACATACCCCACACCCCTCAATGTAACACTCTGATATACCCCACACCCCTCACTGTAACACTCTGATGTACCCCACACCCCTCAATGTAACACTCTGATATACCCCACAACCCTCACTGTAACATGCTGATATACCCCACACCCCTCACTGTAACTCTCTGACATACCCCACAGCCCCTCACTGTAACACTCTGATATACCCCACAACCCTCACTGTGACACTCTGACATACCCCACACCCCTCAATGTAACACTCTGATATACCCCACACCCCTCACTGTAACACTCTGATGTACCCCACACCCCTCACTGTGACTCTCTGATATATCCCACACCCCTCACTGTAACATTCTGATATAACCCACACCCCTCACTGTAACACTCTGATATACCCCACACCCCTCAGTGAAGCACTCTGATATTCCCCACAGCCCTCACTGTAACACTCTGATATACCCCATACCCCTCACTGTAACACTCTGATATATCCCACACCCCTCAGTGAAACACTCTGATATACCCCACAACCCTCACTGTAACATGCTGATATACCCCACACCCCTCACTGTAACACTCTGACATACCCCACACCCCCTCACTGTAACACTCTGATATACCCCACACCCCTCACTGTGACACTCTGACATACCCCGCACCCCTCACTGTAACACTCTGATATACCCCACTCACCCCACTGTGACAGTCTGGTATACCCCACACCCCTCACCGTAACACTCTGATATACCCCCCACTCCCCACTGTAATACTCTGATATACCCCAAACCCCTCACCGTAACACTCTGATATACCCCACACTCCTCACTGTGACACTCTGATATACCCCACACCCCTCACTGTGACACTCTGATATACTCCACACCCCTGAATGTAACACTCTGATATACCCCACACCCCACACTGTGACACTCTGATATACCCCACACCCCTCACTGTCACACTCTGATAGACCCCACACCCCTCACTGTGACACTCTGATATACCTCACCCCCCCCTCACTGTACCACTCTGAAATACCTCACCCCCGTCACTATAACACTCTGATATACCCCACACACCTCACTGTAAAACTGATATACCCCACACCCCTCACTGTAACACTCTGATAGACCCCACACCCCTCACTGTGACACTCTGATATACCTCACCCCCCCTCAATGTAACACTCTGATATACCCCACACACCTCACTGTAACACTGATATACCCCAAACCCCTCACAGTAACACTCTGATAGACCCCACACCCCTCACTGTGACACTCTGACATACCTCACCACCCCCACACTGTAACACTCTGATATACCTCAACCCCGCCCCTCACTGTAACACTCTGATATACCCGACACACCTCACTGTAACACTGATGTATCCCACAACCCTCACTGCAAAACTCTGATATATCCCACACCCCCTCACTGTAACACTGATATATCCCACACCCCTCACTGGAACACTGATATACCCCACATCCCTCAGTGAAACACTCTGATATACCCCACACCCCTCACTATAACACTCTGATACATCCCACACCCCTCACTATAACACTCTCATATACCCCACATCACCTCATTGTTACACTCTGATATATCCCACACCCCTCAGTGAAACACTCTGATATACCCCACACACCCTCACTGTAACATTCTGATATACCCCAGACCCCTCACTGTAACACTCTGATATACCCCACACCCCTCACTGTGACACTCTGATATATCCAACATCCCTCACTATAACACTCTGATATATCCCACACCCCTCACTGTAACACTCTGATATACCCCATACCCCTCACTGTCACACTCTGATATACTCCACACCCCCTCACTATAACACACTGATATACCCCACACCCCTCGCTGTAACACTCTGATATATCCCACACGCCTCAGTGAAACACTGATATATCCCACACCCCTCACTGTAACATTCTGATATACCCCACACCCCTCACTGTAACACTCTGATATACCCCACACCCCTCAGTGAAGCACTCTGATATACCCCACACCCCTCACTGTAACACTCTGATATACCCCATACCCCTCACTGTAACACTCTGATATATCCCACACCCCTCAGTGAAACACTCTGATATACCCCACAACCCTCACTGTATCATGCTGATATACCGCACACCCCTGACTGTGACACTCTGATCTACCCCACACCCCTCACCGTAACACTCTGATATACGCCACGCCCCTCACTGTGACACTCTGAGAAACCTCACACCCCTCAGTGGAACACTCTGATAGACCCCACACCCCTCACTGTGACACTCTGATATACCTCACCCCCAACACTGTACCACTCTGATATACCTCACCCCCCTCACTGTAACACTCTGATATACCCCACACACCTCACTGTAACACTGATATACCCGACACCCCTCACTGGAACACTCTGATAGACCCCACACCCCTCACTGTGACACTCTGATATACCTCACCCCCAACACTGTACCACTCTGATATACCTCACCCCCCTCACTGTAACACTCTGATATACCCCACACACCTCACTGTAACACTGATATACCCGACACCCCTCACTGTAACACTCTGATAGACCCCACACCCCTCACTGTGACACACTGATATACCTCACTCCCCCCTCACTGTAACACTCTGATATACCTCACCCCCCCTAACTGTAACACTCTGATATACCCCACACACCTCACTGTAACACTGATATACCCCACACCCCTCACTGTAACACTCTGATAGACCCCACGCCCCTCACTGTGACACTCTGATATACCTCAGCCCCCCTCACTGTAACACTCTGAGATACCTCACCCCCCCCTCACTGTACCAATCTTATATACCCCACACACCTCACTGTGACACTCTGATATACCCCACACCCCTCACTGTAACACTCTGATATACCCCACACCCCCTCATTGTAACACTCTAATATAACCCCCAACCCCACTGTAACACTCTGATATATCCCACACCCCTCACTGTAACACTCTGATATACCCCATACCCCCTCACTGTAACACTGATATATCCCACACCCCTCACTGTAACACTGATATACCCCACACCCCTCAGTGAAACACTCTGATATACCCCACACCCCTCACTATAACACTCTGATATATCCCACACCCGTCACTGAAACACTCTCATATACCCCACACCCCTCATTGTAACACTCTGATATATCCCACACCCCTCAGTGAAACACTGATATATCCCACACCCCTCACAGTAACACTCTGATATACCCCACACACCCTCACTGTAACATTCTGATATACCACAGACCCCTCACTGTAACACTCTGATATTCCCCATACCCCTCACTGTAACACTCTGATATACTCCACACCCCCTCACTATAACACACTGATATATCCCACACCCCTCGCTGTAACACTCTGATATATCCACACCCCTCAGTGAAACACTGATATATCCCACACCCCTCACTGTGACACTCTGATATACTCCACACCCCTCACTGGGACACTCTGATATATCCCACACCCCTCACTGTGACACTCTGATATACCCCACACCCCTCACTGTAACACTCTGATATACCTCACATCCCTCACTGTAACACTCTGATATACCCCCCACACCCCACTGTAACACTCTGATATACCCCACACCCCTCACCGTAACACTCTGAGATACCCCACACTCCTCACTGTAACACTCTGATATACCCCACACACCTCATTGTTACACTCTGATACATCCCACACCCCTCAGTGAAACACTGATATATCCCACACCCCTCACTGTAACACTCTGCTATACCCCACACACCCTCACTTTAACATTCTGATATACCCAAGACCCCTCACTGTAACACTCTGATATACCCCACACCCCTCACTGTGACACTCTGATATATCCCACACCCCTCACTATAACACTCTGATATATCCCACACCCCTCACTGTAACACTCTGATATACCCCATACCCCCTCACTGTAACACTGATATATCCCACACCCCTCACTGTGACACTCTGATATACTCCACACCCCTCACTGTGACACTCTGATATACCCCACACCCCTCACTGTGACACTCTGATATACCCCGCACCCCTCACTGTAACACTCTGATATACCCCACACCCCTCACTGTAACACTCTGATATACCCCCCACACCCCACTGTAACACTCTGATATACCCCACACCCCTCACCGTAACACTGATATATCCCACACCCTCACTGTAACACTGATATACCTCACCCCCCCTAACTGTAACACTCTGATATACCCCACACACCTCACTGTAACACTGATATACCCCACACCCCTCACTGTAACACTCTGATAGACCCCACACCCCTCACTGTGACACTCTGATATACCTCAGCCCCCCTCACTGTAACACTCTGAGATACCTCACCCCCCCTCACTGTACCACTCTTATATACCCCACACACCTCACTGTGACACTCTGATATACCCCACACCCCTCACTGTAACACTCTGATATACCCCACACCCCCTCATTGTTACACTCTAATATAACCCATACCCCTCGCTGTAACACTCTGATATACCCCAGACCCCTCACTGTGACACTCTGATATATCCCACACCCCTCACTGTAACACTCTGATATACCCCATACCCCCTCACTGTAACACTGATATATCCCACACCCCTCACTGTAACACTGATATACCCCACACCCCTCAGTGAAACACTCTGATATACCCCACACCCCTCACTATAACACTCTGATATATCCCACACCCCTCACTGTAACACTCTCATATACCCCACACCCCTCACTGTGACACTATGATCTGCCCCACACCCCTCACTGTGACACTCTGATATACCCCACACACCCTCACTGTAACATTCTGATATACCACAGACCCCTCACTGTAACACTCTGATATACCCCACACCCCTCACTGTGACACTCTGATATATCCAACATCCCTCACTATAACACTCTGATATATCCCACACCCCTCACTGTAACACTCTGATATACCCCATACCCCTCACTGTAACACTCTGATATACTCCACACCCCCTCACTATAACACACTGATATATCCCACACCCCTCGCTGTAACACTCTGATATATCCCACACCCCTCAGTGAAACACTGATATATCCCACACCCCTCACTGTAACATTCTGATATACCCCACACCCTTCACTGTAACACTCTGATGTACCCCACACCCCTCACCGTAACACTCTGATTTCCCCCCAACACCCCACTGTAACACTCTGATATACCCCACAGCCCTCACCGTAACACTCTGATATACCCCACACCCCTCACTGTAACACTCTGATATACCCCAAACCCCTCACTGTGACACTCTGATCTGCCCCACACCCCTCACTGTGACACTCTGATATACTCCACACCCCTCACTGTAACACTCTGATATACCCCACACCCCTCACTGTGTCACCCTGATATACCTCACCCCCCCTCACTGTACCACTCTGATATACCTCACCCCACTCACTGTAACACTCTGATATACCCCACACCCCTCACTGTAACACTCTGATATACCCCACACCACTCACTGTAACACTCTGATATACCCCACTCACCCCACTGTGACAGTCTGGTATACCCCACACCCCTCACCGTAACACTCTGATATACCCCCCACACCCCACTGTAACACTCTGATATACCCCACACCCCTCACTGTAACACTCTGCTATACCCCACACACCCTCACTTTAACATTCTGATATACCCAAGACCCCTCACTGTAACACTCTGATATACCCCACACCCCTCACTGTGACACTCTGATATATCCCACACCCCTCACTATAACACTCTGATATATCCCACACCCCTCACTGTAACACTCTGATATACCCCATACCCCCTCACTGTAACACTGATATATCCCACACCCCTCACTGTGACACTCTGATATACTCCACACCCCTCACTGTGACACTCTGATATACCCCACATCCCTCACTGTGACACTCTGATATACCCCGCACCCCTCACTGTAACACTCTGATATACCCCACACCCCTCACTGTAACACTCTGATATACCCCCCACACCCCACTGTAACACTCTGATATACCCCACACCCCTCACCGCAACACTGATATATCCCACACCCTCACTGTAACACTGATATACCTCACCCCCCCTAACTGTAACACTCTGATATACCCCACACACCTCACTGTAACACTGATATACCCCACACCCCTCACTGTAACACTCTGAAAGACCCCACACCCCTCACTGTGACACTCTGATATACCTCAGCCCCCCTCACTGTAACACTCTGAGATACCTCACCCCCCCTCACTGTACCACTCTTATATACCCCACACACCTCACTGTGACACTCTGATATACCCCACACCCCTCACTGTAACACTCTGATATACCCCACACCCCCTCATTGTTACACTCTAATATAACCCATACCCCTCGCTGTAACACTCTGATATACCCCAGACCCCTCACTGTGACACTCTGATATATCCCACACCCCTCACTGTAACACTCTGATATACCCCATACCCCCTCACTGTAACACTGATATATCCCACACCCCTCACTGTAACACTGATATACCCCACACCCCTCAGTGAAACACTCTGATATACCCCACACCCCTCACTATAACACTCTGATATATCCCACACCCCTCACTGTAACACTCTCATATACCCCACACCCCTCACTGTGACACTATGATCTGCCCCACACCCCTCACTGTGACACGCTGATATACCCCACACACCCTCACTGTAACATTCTGATATACCACAGACCCCTCACTGTAACACTCTGATATACCCCACACCCCTCACTGTGACACTCTGATATATCCAACATCCCTCACTATAACACTCTGATATATCCCACATCCCTCACTGTAACACTCTGATATACCCCATACCCCTCACTGTAACACTCTGATATACTCCACACCCCCTCACTATAACACACTGATATATCCCACACCCCTCGCTCTAACACTCTGATATATCCCACACCCCTCAGTGAAACACTGATATATCCCACACCCCTCACTGTAACATTCTGATATACCCCACACCCTTCACTGTAACACTCTGATATACCCCACACCCCTCACCGTAACACTCTGATTTCCCCCCCACACCCCACTGTAACACTCTGATATACCCCACAGCCCTCACCGTAACACTCTGATATACCCCACACCCCTCACTGTAACACTCTGATATACCCCAAACCCCTCACTGTGACACTCTGATCTGCCCCACACCCCTCACTGTGACACTCTGATATACTCCACACCCTTCACTGTAACACTCTGATATACCCCACACCCCTCACTGTGTCACCCTGATATACCTCACCCCCCCTCACTGTACCACTCTGATATACCTCACCCCACTCACTGTAACACTCTGATATACCCCACACCCCTCACTGTAACACTCTGATATACCCCACACCACTCACTGTAACACTCTGATATACCCCACTCACCCCACTGTGACAGTCTGGTATACCCCACACCCCTCACCGTAACACTCTGATATACCCCCCACACCCCACTGTAACACTCTGATATACCCCACACACCTCACTGTAACACTCTGATATACCCCCGACAGCCCACTGTAACACTCTGATATACCCCACACCCCTCACCGTAACTCTCTGATATACCCCACACCCCTCACTGTAACACTCTGATATACCCCCCACACCCCACTGTAACACTCTGATATACCCCACACCCCTCACCGTAACTCTCTGATATACCCCACACTCCTCACTGTGACACTCTGATATACCCCGCACCCCTCACTGTGACACTCTGATATACTCCACACCCCTCACTGTGACACTCTGATATACCCCACACCCCTCACTGTGACACTCTGATATACCCCACACCCCTCACTGTAACACTCTGATATACCCCACACCACTCACTGTAACACTCTGATATACCCCCCACACCCCACTGTAACACTCTGATATACCCCACACCCCTCACCGTAACACTCTGAGATACCCCACACTCCTCACTGTAACACTCTGATATACCCCACACACCTCACTGTAACACTGATATATCCCACACCTCACTGTAACACTGATATACCTCACACCCCTCACTGTAACACTCTGATATACCCCACACTCCTCACTGTGACACTCTGATATACCCCACACCCCTCACTGTGACACTCTGATATACTCCACACCCCTCACTGTGACACTCTGATATACCCCACACCCCTCACTGTGACACTCTGATATACCCCACACCCCTCACTGTAACACTCTGATATACCCCAACACCCCTCAGTGAAACACTCTGATATACCCCACACCCCTCACTATAACACTCTGATATATCTCACACACCTCACTGTAACACCCTCATATACCCCACACCACCTCATTGTTACACTCTGATACATCCCACACCCCTCAGTGAAACACTGATATATCCCACACCCCTCATTGTGACACTCTGATATACTCCACACCCCTCACTGTGACATTCTGATATACCCCACACCCCTCACTGTGACACTCTGATATACCCCACACCCCTCACTGTAACACTCTGATATACCCCACACCCCTCACTGTAACACTCTGATATACCCCCCACACCCCACTGTAACTCTCTGATATACCCCACACCCCTCACCGTAACACTGATATATCCCACACCCTCACTGTAACACTGATATACCTCACCCCTCTAACTGTAACACTCTGATATACCCCACACACCTCACTGTAACACTGATATACCCCACACCCCTCACTGTAACACTCTGATAGACCCCACACCCCTCACTGTGACACTCTGATATACCTCAGCCCCCCTCACTGTAACACTCTGAGATACCTCACCCCCCCCCCTCACTGTACCACTCTTATATACCCCACACACCTCACTGTGACACTCTGATTTACCCCACACCCCTCACTGTAACACTCTGATATACCCCACACACCCTCATTGTAACACTCTAATATAACCCCCACCCCCACTGTAACACTCTGATATATCCCACGCCCCACTGTAACACTCTGAGATACCTCACCCCCCCCCCTCACTGTACCACTCTTATATACCCCACACACCTCACTGTGACACTCTGATTTACCCCACACCCCTCACTGTGACACTCTGATATACCCCACACCCCTCACTGTAACACTCTGATAGACCCCACACCCCTCACTGTAACACTCTGATATACCCCCCACACCCCACTGTAACACTCTGATATACCCCACACCCCTCACCGTAACACTCTGAGATACCCCACACTCCTCACTGTAACACTCTGATATACCCCAAACACCTCACTGTAACACTGATATAACCCACACCTCACTGTAACACTGATATACCTCACACCCCTCACTGTAACACTGATATACCCCACACCCCTCAGTGAAACACTCTGATATACCCCACACCCCTCACTATAACACTCTGATATATCTCACACCCCTCACTGTAACACTCTCATATACCCCACACCACCTCATTGTTACACTCTGATATATCCCACACCCCTCAGTGAAACACTGATATATCCCACACCCCTCACTGTAACTAACACTCTGCTATACCCCACACACCCTCACTTTAACATTCTGATATACCCCAGACCCCTCACTGTAACACGCTGATATACCCCACACCCCTCACTGTGACACTCTGATATATCCCACACCCCTCACTATAACACTCTGATATATCCCACACCCCTCACTGTAACACTCTGATGTACCCCATACCCCCTCACTGTAACACTGATATATCCCACACCCCTCACTGTGACACTCTGATATACTCCACACCCCTCACTGTGACACTCTGACATACCCCACACCCCTCACTGTGACACTCTGATATACCCCACACCCCTCACTGTAACACTCTGATATACCCCACACCCCTCACTGTAACACTCTGATATACCCCCCACACCCCACTGTAACACTCTGATATACCCCACACCCCTCACCGTAACACTGATATATCCCACACCCTCACTGTAACACTGATATACCTCACCCCCCCTAACTGTAACACTCTGATATACCCCACACACCTCACTGTAACACTGATATACCCCACACCCCTCACTGTAACACTCTGATATACCCCACACCCCTCACTGTAACACTCTGATATACCCCCCACACCCCACTGTAACACTCTGATATACCCCACACCCCTCACCGTAACAATGATATATCCCACACCCTCACTGTAACACTCTCATATACCCCACACCACCTTATTGTTACACTCTGATATATCCCACACCCCTCAGTGAAACACTGATATATCCCACACCCCTCACTGTGACACTCTGATATACCCCACACCCCTCACTGTAACACTCTGATATACCCCCCACACCCCACTGTAACACTCTGATATACCCCACACCCCTCACCGTAACACTGATATATCCCACACCCTCACTGTAACACTGATATACCTCACCCCCCCTAACTGTAACACTCTGAAATACCCCACACACCTCACTGTGACACTCTGATATACCCCACACCCCTCACTGTAACACTCTGATATACCCCACACCCCCTCATTGTTACACTCTGATATATCCCACACCCCTCAGTGAAACACTGATATATCCCACACCCCTCACTGTGACACTCTGATATACCCCACACCCCTCACTGTAACACTCTGATATACCCCCCACACCCCACTGTAACACTCTGATATACCCCACACCCCTCACCGTAACACTGATATATCCCACACCCTCACTGTAACACTGATATACCTCACCCCCCCTAACTGTAACACTCTGAAATACCCCACACACCTCACTGTGACACTCTGATATAACCCCCACCCCCACTGTAACACTCTGATATATCCCACGCCCCTCTGTAGCACTCTGATGTACACCACACCCCTCACTGTGACATTCTGATATATCTCACACCCCTCACTATAACACTCTGATATATCCCACACCCCTCACTGTAACACTCTTATATACCCCATACCCCTCGCTGTAACACTCTGATATACCCCAGACCCCTCACTGTGACACTCTGATATATCCCACACCCCTCACTATAACACTCTGATATATCCCACACCCCTCACTGTAACACTCTGATATACCCCATACCCCCTCACTGTAACACTGATATATCCCACACCCCTCACTGTAACACTGATATACCCCACACCCCTCAGTGAAACACTCTGATATACCCCACACCCCTCACTATAACAGTCTGATATATCCCACACCCCTCACTGTAACACTCTCATATACCCCACACCCCTCATTGTAACACTCTGATATATCCCACACCCCTCAGTGAAACACTGATATATCCCACACCCCTCACTGTAACACTCTGATATACCCCACACACCCTCACTGTAACATTCTGATATACCACAGACCCCTCACTGTAACACTCTGATATACCCCACACCCCTCACTGTGACACTCTGATATATCCAACATCCCTCACTATAACACTCTGATATATCCCACAGCCCTCACTGTAACACTCTGATATACCCCATACCCCTCACTGTAACACTCTGATATACTCCACACCCCCTCACTATAACACACTGATATATCCCACACCCCTCGCTGTAACACTCTGATATATCCCACACCCCTCAGTGAAACACTGATATATCCCACACCCCTCACTGTAACATTCTGATATACCCCACACCCCTCACCGTAACACTCTGATATACCCCCCACACCCCACTGTAACACTCTGATATACCCCACACCCCTCACCGTAACACTCTGATCTTCCCCAAACCCCTCACTGTGACACTCTGATCTACCCCACACCCCTCACTGTGACACTCTGATCTACTCCACACCCCTCACTGTAACACTCTGATATACCCCACACCCCTCACTGTGACACCCTGATATACCTCACCCCCCCTCACTGTACCACTCTGATATACCTCACCCCACTCACTGTAACACTCTGATATACCCCACACCCCTCACTGTAACACTCTGATATACCCCACACCACTCACTGTAACACTCTGATATACCCCACTCACCCCACTGTGACAGTCTGGTATAACCCACACCCCTCGCCGTAACACTCTGATATACCCCCCACACCCCACTGTAACACTCTGATATACCCCACACACCTCACTGTAACACTCTGATATACCCCACACCCCTCACTGTAACACTCTGATATATCCCACACCCCTCACTGTAACACTCTCATATACCCCACACCCCTCATTGTAACACTCTGATATACCCCACACCCATCAGTGAAACACTGATATATCCCACACCCCTCACTGTAACACTCTGATATACCCCACACCCCTCACTGTGACACTCTGATATACCCCACACCCCTCACTGTGACACTCTGATATACCCCACACCCCTCACTGTAACACTCTGATATACACCACACCCCTCACTGTAACACTCTGATATACCCCCCACACCCCACTGAAACACTGTGATATACCCCACACCCCTCACCGTAACACTCTGAGATACCCCACACTCCTCACTGTAACACTGATATATCCCACACCTCACTGTAACACTGATATACCTCACACCCCTCACTGTAACACTGATATACCCCACACCCCTCAGTGAAACACTCTGATATACCCCACACCCCTCACTATAACACTCTGCTATACCCCACACACCCTCACTTTAACATTCTGATATACCCCAGACCCCTCACTGTAACACTCTGATATACCCCACACCCCTCACTGTGACACTCTGATATATCCCACACCCCTCACTATAACATTTTGATATACCCCAGACCCCTTACTGTAACACTCTGATATACCCCACACACCCTCACTTTAACATTCTGATATACCCCAGACCCCTCACTGTAACACTCTGATATACCCCACACCCCTCACTGTAACACTCTGATATACCCCACACACCTCACTGTAACACTGATATATCCCACACCTCACTGTAACACTGATATACCTCACACCCCTCACTGTAACACTGATATATCCCACACCCCTCAGTGAAACACTGATATATCCCACACCCCTCACTGTGACACTCTGATATATCCCACACCCCTCACTATAACACTCTGATATATCCCACAACCCTCACTGTAACACTCTGATATACCCCACACCCCTCACTGTGACACTCTGATATATCCCACACCCCTCACTATAACACTCTGATATATCCCACACCCCTCACTGTAACACTCTGATATAGCCATACCCCCTCACTGTAACACTGATATATCCCACACCCCTCACTGTGACACTCTGATATACTCCACACCCCTCACTGTGACACTCTGATATACCCCACACCCCTCACTGTGACACTCTGATATACACCACACCCCTCACTGTAACACTCTGAAATACCTCACACCCCTCACTGTAACACTCTGATATACCCCCCACACCCCACTGAAACACTCTGATATACCCCACACCCCTCACCGTAACACTGATATATCCCGCACCCTCACTGTAATACTGATATACCTCACACCACTCACTGTAACACTCTGATATACCCCATGCCCCCTCACTGTAACACTGATATATCCCACACCCCTCACTGTAACACTGATATACCCCACACCCCTCAGTGAAACACTCTGATATACCCCACACCCCTCACTATAACACTCTGATATATCCCACACCCCTCACTGTAACATTCTCATATACCCCACACCCCTCATTGTAACACTCTGATATATCCCACACCCATCAGTGAAACACTGATATATCCCACACCCCTCACTGTAACACTCTGATATACCCCACACACCCTCACTGTAACACTGATATATCCCACACCTCACTGTAACACTGATATACCTCACACCCCTCACTGTAACACTGATATATCCCACACCCCTCAGCGAAACACTGATATATCCCACACCCCTCACTGTAACACTCTGCTATACCCCACACACCCTCACTTCAACATTCTGATATACCCCAGACCCCTCACTGTAACACTCTGATATACCCCACACCCCTCACTGTGACACTCTGATATATCCCACACCCCTCACTATAACACTCTGATATATCCCACACCCCTCACTGTAACACTGATATATCCCGCACCCTCGCTGTAACACTGATATACCTCACACCACTCACTGTAACACTCTGATATACCCCATGCCCCCTCACTGTAACACTGATATATCCCACACCCCTCACTGTAACACTGATATACCCCACACCCCTCAGTGAAACACTCTGATATACCCCACACCCCTCACTATAACACTCTGATATATCCCACACCCCTCACTGTAACACTCTCATATACCCCACACCCCTCATTGTAACACTCTGATATATCCCACACCCATCAGTGAAACACTGATATATCCCACACCCCTCACTGTAACACTCTGATATACCCCACACACCCTCACTGTAACATTCTGATATACCACAGACCACTCACTGTAACACTCTGATATACCCCACACCCCTCACTGTGACACTTTGATATATCCCACATCCCTCACTATAACACTCTGATATATCCCACACCCCTCACTGTAACACTCTGATAAACCCCATACCCCTCACTGTAACACTCTGATATACTCCACACCCCCTCACGATAACACACTGATATATCCCACACCCCTCGCTGTAACACTCTGATATATCCCACACCCCTCAGTGAAACTCTGATATATCCCACACCCCTCACTGTAACATTCTGATATACCCCACACCGCTCACTGTAACACTCTGATATACCCCACTCACCCAAATGTGACAGTCTGGTATACCCCACACCCCTCACCGTAACACTCTGATATAACCCCCACACCCCACTGTAACACTCTGATATACCCCACACACCTCACTGTAACACTCTGATATACCCCACACCCCTCACTGTAACACTCTGATATACCCCCCACACCCCACTGTAACACTCCGATATACCCCACACCCCTCACCGTAACTCTCGGATATACCCCACACTCCTCACTGTGGCACTCTGATATACCCCACACCCCTCACTGTGACACTCTTATATACTCCACACCCCTCACTGTGACACTCTGATATACCCCACACCCCTCACTGTGACACTCTGATATACCCCACACCCCTCACTGTAACACTCTGATATACACCCCACACCCCACTGTAACACTCTGATATACCCCACACCCCTCACCGTAACACTGATATATCCCACACCCTCACTGTAACACTGATATACCTCACACCCCTCACTGTAACACTGATATACCCCACACCCCTGAGTGAAACACTCTGATATACCCCACACCCCTCACTATAACACTCTGATATAACCCACACCCCTCACTGTAACACTCTCATATACCCCACACCACATCACTGTTACACTCTGATATATCCCACACCCCTCAGTGAAACACTGATATATTGCACACCCCTCACTGTAACACTCTGCTATACCCCACACTTTAACATTCTGATATATCCCACACCCCTCACTGTAACACTCTGATATACCCCATACCCCTTCACTGGAACACTGATATATCCCACACCCCTCACTGTAACACTGATATACCCCACACCCCTCAGTGAAACACTCTGATATACCCCAGACCCCTCACTGTAACACTCTGATATACCCCACACCCCTCACTATAACACTCTGATATATCCCACACCCCCTCACTGTAACCCCCCACATTACCTCACTGTAACACTGATATATCCCACACCTCACTGTAACACTGATATACCTCACACCCCTCACTGTAACACTGATATACCCCACACCTCTCAGGGAAACACTCTGATATACCCCACACCCCTCACTATAACACTCTGATATATCCCACAGCCCTCACTGTAACACTCTGATATACCCCATACCCCCTCACTGTAACACTGATATATCCCACACCCCTCACTGTAACACTGATATACCCCACCCCCCTCAGTGAAACACTCTGATATACCCCACACCCCTCACTATAACACTCTGATATATCCCACACACCTCACTGTAACACTCTCATATACCCCACACCCCTCATTGTAACACTCTGATATATCCCACACCCCTCAGTGAAACACTGATATATCCCACACCCCTCACTGTAACACTCTGATATACCCCACACACCCTCACTGTAACATTCTGATATACCACAGACCCCTCACTGTAACACTCTGATATACCCCACACCCCTCACTGTGACACTCTGATATATCCCACATCCCTCACTATAACACTCTGATATATCCCACACCCCTCACTGTAACACTCTGATATACCCCATACCCCTCACTGTAACACTCTGATATACTCCACATCCCCTCACTATAACACAATGATATATCCCACACCCCTCGCTGTAACACTCTGATATATCCCACACCCCTCAGTGAAACACAGATATATCCCACACCCCTCACTGTAACATTCTGATATACCCCACACCCTTCACTGTAACACTCTGATATACCCCACACCCCTCACCGTAACACTCTGATATACCCCCCACACCGCACTGTAACACTCTGATATACCCCACACCCCTCACCGTAACACTCTGATATACCCCACACCCCTCACTGTAACACTCTGATATACCCCAAACCCCTCACTGTGACACTCTGATCTACCCCACACCCCTCACTGTGACACTCTGATATACTCCACACCCCTCACTGTAACACTCTGATATACCCCACACCCCTCACTGTGACACCCTGATATACCTCACCCCCCCTCACTGTACCACTCTGATATACCTCACCCCACTCACTGTAACACTCTGATATACCCCACACCCCTCACTGTGACACTCTGATATACCCCACACCACTCACTGTAACACTCTGATATACCCCACTCACCCCACTGTGACAGTCTGGTATACCCCACACCCCTCACCGTAACACTCTGATATACCCCCCACACTCCACTGTGACACTCTGATATACCCCACACCCCTCACCGTAACTCTCTGATATACCCCACACTCCTCACTGTGACACTCTGATATACCCCACACCCCTCACTGTGACACTCTGATATACTCCACATCCCTCACTGTGACACTCTGATATACCCCACACCCCTCACTGTGACACTCTGATATACCCCACACCCCTCTCTGTAACACTCTGATATACCCCACACCCCTCACTGTAACACTCTGATATACGCCCCACACCCCACTGTAACACTCTGATATACCCCACACCCCTCACCGTAACACTCTGAGATACCCCACACTCCTCACTGTAACACTCTGATATACCCCACACACCTCACTGTAACACTGATATATCCCACACCTCACTGTAACACTGATATACCTCACACCCCTCACTGTAACACTGATATACCCCACACCCCTCAGTGAAACACTCTGATATACCCCACACCCCTCACCATAACACTCTGATATATCCCACACCCCTCACTGTAACACTCTCATATACCCCACACCACCTCATTGTTACACTCTGATATATCCCACACCCCTCAGTGAAACACTGATATATCCCACACCCCTCACTGTAACACTCTGCTATACCCCACACACCCTCACTTTAACATTCTGATATACACCAGACCCCTCACTGTAACACTCTGATATACCCCACACCCCTCACTGAGACACTCTGATGTATCCCACACCCCTCACTATAACACTCTGATATATCCCACACCCCTCACTGTAACACTCTGATATAGCCATACCCCCTCACTGTAACTCTGATATATCCCACACCCCTCACTGTGACACTCTGATATACTCCACACCCCTCACTGTGACACTCTGATATACCCCACACCCCTCACTGTGACACTCTGATATACCCCACACCCCTCACTGTAACACTCTGATATACCCCACACCCCTCACTGTAACACTCTGATATACCCCACACCACTCACTATAACACTCTGATATATCCCACACCCATCAGTGAAACACTGATATATCCTACACCCCTCACTGTAACACTCTGATCTACCCAACACCCCTCACTGTGACACTCTGATATACTCCACACCCCTCACTGTAACACTCTGATATACCCCTCACTGTGACACCCTGATATACCTCACCCCCCTCACAGTAACACTCTGATATACTCCACACCCCCTCACGATAACACACTGATATATCCCACACCCATCGCTGTAACATTCTGATATACCCCACACCCTTCACTGTAACACTCTGATATACCCCACACCCCTCACCGTAACACTCTGATATACCCCCCACACCCCACTGTAACACTCTGATATACCCCACACACCTCACCGTAACACTCTGATATACCCCACACCCCTCACTGTAACACTCTGATATACCCCAAACCCCTCACTATGACACTCTGATCTACCCCACACCCCTCACTGTGACACTCTGATATACTCCACACCCCTCACTGTAACACTCTGATATACCCCTCACTGTGACACCCTGATATACCTCACCCCCCTCACTGTACCACTCTGATATACCTCACCCCACTCACTGTAACACTCTGATATACCCCACACCCCTCACTGTGACACTCTGATATTCCCCACACCCCTCACTGTAACACTCTGATATACCCCACTCACCCAAATGTGACAGTCTGGTATACCCCACACCCCTCACCGTAACACTCTGATATACCCCCCACACCCCACTGTAACACTCTGATATACCCCACACACCTCACTGTAACACTCTGATATACCCCACACCCCTCACTGTAACACTCTGATATACACCCCACACCCCACAGTAACACTCCGATATACCCCACACCCCTCACCGTAACTCTCGGATATACACCACACTCCTCACTGTGGCACTCTGATATAGCCCACACCCCTCACTGTGACACTCTGATATACTCCACACCCCTCACTGTGACACTCTGATATACCCCACACCCCTCACTGTGACACTCTGATATACCCCACACCCCTCACTGTAACACTGATATATCCCACACCCTCACTGTAACACTGATATACCTCACACCCCTCACTGTAACACTGATATACCCCACACCCCTCAGTGTAACACTCTGATATACCCCCACACCCCACTGTAACACTCTGATATAACCCACACCCCTCACCGTAACACTGATATATCCCACACCCTCACTGTAACACTGATATACCTCACACCACTCACTGTAACACTCTGATATACCCCATGCCCCCTCACTGTAACACTGATATATCCCACACCCCTCACTGTAACACTGATATACCCCACACCCCTCAGTGAAACACTCTGATATACCCCACACCCCTCACTATAACACTCTGATATATCCCACACCCCTCACTGTAACACTCTCATGTACCCCACACCCCTCATTGTAACACTCTGATATATCCCACACCCATCAGTGAAACACTGATATATCCCACACCCCTCACTGTAACACTCTGATATACCCCACACACCCTCACTGTAACATTCTGATATACCACAGACCACTCACTGTAACACTCTGATATACCCCACACCCCTCACTGTGACACTCTGATATATCCCACATCCCTCACTATAACAATCTGATATATCCCACACCCCTCACTGTAACACTCTGATATACCCCATACCCCTCACTGTAACTCTCTGATATACACCACACCCCCTCACGATAACACACTGATATACCCCACACCCCTCTCTGTAACACTCTGATATACCCCACACCCCTCACTGTAACACTCTGATATACGCCCCACACCCCACTGTAACACTCTGATATACCCCACACCCCTCACCGTAACACTCTGAGATACCCCACACTCCTCACTGTAACACTCTGATATACCCCACACACCTCACTGTAACACTGATATATCCCACACCTCACTGTAACACTGATATACCTCACACCCCTCACTGTAACACTGATATACCCCACACCCCTCAGTGAAACACTCTGATATACCCCACACCCCTCACCATAACACTCTGATATATCCCACACCCCTCACTGTAACACTCTCATATACCCCACACCACCTCACTGTTACACTCTGATATATCCCACACCCCTCAGTGAAACACTGATATATCCCACACCCCTCACTGTAACACTCTGCTATACCCCACACACCCTCACTTTAACATTCTGATATACCCCAGACCCCTCACTGTAACACTCTGATATACCCCACACCCCTCACTGAGACACTCTGATATATCCCACACCCCTCACTATAACACTCTGATATATCCCACACCCCTCACTGTAACACTCTGATATAGCCATACCCCCTCACTGTAACTCTGATATATCCCACACCCCTCACTGTGACACTCTGATATACTCCACACCCCTCACTGTGACACTCTGATATACCCCACACCCCTCACTGTGACACTCTGATATACCCCACACCCCTCACTGTAACACTCTGATATACCCCACACCCCTCACTGTAACACTCTGATATACCCCACACCACTCACTATAACACTCTGATATATCCCACACCCATCAGTGAAACACTGATATATCCTACACCCCTCACTGTAACACTCTGATCTACCCAACACCCCTCACTGTGACACTCTGATATACTCCACACCCCTCACTGTAACACTCTGATATACCCCTCACTGTGACACCCTGATATACCTCACCCCCCTCACAGTAACACTCTGATATACTCCACACCCCCTCACGATAACACACTGATATATCCCACACCCATCGCTGTAACATTCTGATATACCCCACACCCTTCACTGTAACACTCTGATATACCCCACACCCCTCACCGTAACACTCTGATATACCCCCCACACCCCACTGTAACACTCTGATATACCCCACACCCCTCACCGTAACACTCTGATATACCCCACACCCCTCACTGTAACACTCTGATATACCCCAAACCCCTCACTATGACACTCTGATCTACCCCACACCCCTCACTGTGACACTCTGATATACTCCACACCCCTCACTGTAACACTCTGATATACCCCTCACTGTGACACCCTGATATACCTCACCCCCCTCACTGTACCACTCTGATATACCTCACCCCACTCACTGTAACACTCTGATATACCCCACACCCCTCACTGTGACACTCTGATATTCCCCACACCCCTCACTGTAACACTCTGATATACCCCACTCACCCAAATGTGACAGTCTGGTATACCCCACACCCCTCACCGTAACACTCTGATATACCCCCCACACCCCACTGTAACACTCTGATATACCCCACACACCTCACTGTAACACTCTGATATACCCCACACCCCTCACTGTAACACTCTGATATACCCCCCACACCCCACAGTAACACTCCGATATACCCCACACCCCTCACCGTAACTCTCGGATATACACCACACTCCTCACTGTGGCACTCTGATATAGCCCACACCCCTCACTGTGACACTCTGATATACTCCACACCCCTCACTGTGACACTCTGATATACCCCACACCCCTCACTGTGACACTCTGATATACCCCACACCCCTCACTGTAACACTGATATATCCCACACCCTCACTGTAACACTGATATACCTCACACCCCTCACTGTAACACTGATATACCCCACACCCCTCAGTGTAACACTCTGATATACCCCCACACCCCACTGTAACACTCTGATATAACCCACACCCCTCACCGTAACACTGATATATCCCACACCCTCACTGTAACACTGATATACCTCACACCACTCACTGTAACACTGTGATATACCCCATGCCCCCTCACTGTAACACTGATATATCCCACACCCCTCACTGTAACACTGATATACCCCACACCCCTCAGTGAAACACTCTGATATACCCCACACCCCTCACTATAACACTCTGATATATCCCACACCCCTCACTGTAACACTCTCATGTACCCCACACCCCTCATTGTAACACTCTGATATATCCCACACCCATCAGTGAAACACTGATATATCCCACACCCCTCACTGTAACACTCTGATATACCCCACACACCCTCACTGTAACATTCTGATATACCACAGACCACTCACTGTAACACTCTGATATACCCCACACCCCTCACTGTGACACTCTGATATATCCCACATCCCTCACTATAACAATCTGATATATCCCACACCCCTCACTGTAACACTCTGATATACCCCATACCCCTCACTGTAACTCTCTGATATACACCACACCCCCTCACGATAACACACTGATATATCCCACACCCATCGCTGTAACACTCTGATATATCCCACACCCCTCAGTGAAACTCTGATATATCCCACACCCCTCACTGTAACATTCTGATATACCCCACACCCTTCACTGTAACACTCTGATATACCCCACACCCCTCACCGTAACACTCTGATATACCCCCCACACCCCACTGTAACACTCTGATATACCCCACACCCCTCACCGTAACACTCTGATATACCCCACACCCCTCACTGTAACACTCTGATATACCCCAAACCCCTCACTGTGACACTCTGATCTACCCCACACCCCTCACTGTGACACTCTGATATACTCCACACCCCTCACTGTAACACTCTGATATACCCCTCACTGTGACACCCTGATATACCTCACCCCCCTCACTGTACCACTCTGATATACCTCACCCCACTCACTGTAACACTCTGATATACCCCACACCCCTCACTGTGACACTCTGATATTCCCCACACCCCTCACTGTAACACTCTGATATACCCCACTCACCCAAATGTGACAGTCTGGTATACCCCACACCCCTCACCGTAACACTCAGATATACCCCCCACACCCCACTGTAACACTCTGATATACCCCACACACCTCACTGTAACACTCTGATATACCCCACACCCCTCACTGTAACACTCTGATATACCCCCCACACCCCACTGTAACACTCCGGTATACCCCACACCCCTCACCGTAACTCTCGGATATACCCCGCACTCCTCACTGTGGCACTTTGATATACCCCACACCCCTCACTGTGACACTCTGATATACTCCACACCCCTCACTGTGACACTCTGATATACCCCACACCCCTCACTGTGACACTCTGATATACCCCACACCCCTCACTGTAACACTCTGAGATACCCCACACCCCTCACTGTAACACTCTGATATACACCCCACACCCCACTGTAACACTCTGATATACCCCACACCCCTCACCGTAACACTCTGAGATACCCCACACTCCTCACTGTAACACTCTGATATACCCCACACACCTCACTGTAACACTGATGTATCCCACACCCTCACTGTAACACTGATATACCTCACACCCCTCACTGTAACACTGATATACCCCACACCCCTCAGTGAAACACTCTGATATACCCCACACCCCTCACTATAACACACTGATATATCCCACACCCCTCACTGTAACACTCTCATATACCCCACACCACCTCATTGTTACACTCTGATATATCCCACACCCCTCAGTGAAACACTGATATATCCCACACCCCTCACTGTAACACTCTGCTATACCCCACACACCCTCACTTTAACATTCTGATATAACCCAGACCCCTCACTGTAACACTCTGATATACCCCACACCCCTCACTGTGACACTCTGATATATCCCACACCCCTCACTATAACACTCTGATATATCCCACACCCCTCACTGTGACACTCTGATATACTCCACACCCCTCACAGTGACACTCTGATATACCCCAAACCCCTCACTGTGACACTCTGATATACCCCACACCCCTCACTGTAACACTCTGAGATACCCCACACCCCTCACTGTAACACTCTGATATACACCCCACACCCCACTGTAACACTCTGATATACCCCACACCCCTCACCGTAACACTCTGAGATACCCCACACTCCTCACTGTAACACTCTGATATACCCCACACACCTCACTGTAACACTGATATATCCCACACCCTCACTGTAACACTGATATACCTCACACCCCTCACTGTAACACTGATATACCCCACACCCTTCAGTGAAACACTCTGATATACCCCACACGCCTCACTATAACACTCTGATATATCCCACACCCCTCACTGTAACACTCTCATATACCCCACACCACCTCATTGTTACACTCTGATATATCCCACACCCCTCAGTGAAACACTGATATATCCCACACCCCTCACTGTAACACTCTGCTATACCCCACACACCCTCACTTTAACATTCTGATATAACCCAGACCCCTCACTGTAACACTCTGATATACCCCACACCCCTCACTGTGACACTCTGATATATCCCACACCCCTCACTATAACACTCTGATATATCCCACACCCCTCACTGTGACACTCTGATATACTCCACACCCCTCACTGTGACACTCTGATATACCCCACACCCCTCACTGTGACACTCTGATATACCCCACACCCCTCACTGTAACACTCTGAGATACCCCACACCCCTCACTGTAACACTCTGATATACACCCCACAGTAACACTCTGATATACCCCACACCCCTCACCGTAACACTCTGAGATACCCCACACTCCTCACTGTAACACTCTGATATACCCCACACACCTCACTGTAACACTGATATATACCACACCCTCACTGTAACACTGATATACCTCACACCCCTCACTGTAACACTGATATACCCCACACCCCTCAGTGAAACACTCTGATATACCCCACACCCCTCACTATAACACTCTCATATACCCCACACCACCTCATTGTTACACTCTGATATATCCCACACCCCTCAGTGAAACACTGATATATCCCACACCCCTCACTGTAACACTCTGCTATACCCCACACACCCTCACATTAACATTCTGATATAACCCAGACCCCTCACTGTAACACTCTAATATACCCCACACCCCTCACTGTGACACTCTGATATATCCCACACCCCTCACTATAACACTCTGATATATCCCACACCCCTCACTGTAACACTCTGATATACCCCATACCCCTTCACTGTAACACTGATATATCCCACACCCTTCACTGTAACACTGATATACCCCACACCCCTCACTGTAACACTCTGATATACCCCACACCCCTCACTATAACACTCTGATATATCCCACACCCCCTCACTGTAACACTCTGATATACCCCATACCCCCTCACTGTAACACTGATATATCCCACACCCCTCACTGTAACACTGATATACCCCACACTCCTCACTATAACACTCTGATATATCTCACACCCCTCACTTTAACACTCTCATATACCCCACACCCCTCATTGTAACACTCTGATATATCCCACACCCCTCAGTGAAACACTGATATACCCCACATCCCCTCACTGTAACACTCTGATACACCCCCTCACTGTAACACTGGTACACCCCACACTGTAACACTCTGATATACCCCACATCCCCTCACTGTAACACTCTGATACAGCCCCTCACTGTTACACTCTGATATACCCCACATCCCCTCACTGTAACACTCTGATACACCCTCTCACTGTAACACTGATATACCCCACACTCCCTCACTGTAACACTCCTTTTTACCCCACACACCCTCACTGTAACACTCTGATATACCCCACACCCCTCACTGTTACACTCTGACATACCCCACACCCCTCACTGTAACACTGAGATACCCCACACTCCCTCACTGTAACACTCTGATGTACCCCACACACCCTCACTGTAACACTGGTATACCCCACACACCCTCACTGTAACACTCTGATATACCCCACACCCCTCAGTGTAACACTCTGATATACCCCACACCCCTCACTGTAA
The DNA here is from genome assembly GCF_047496885.1 of Scyliorhinus torazame. Classification (NCBI taxonomy): domain Eukaryota; kingdom Metazoa; phylum Chordata; class Chondrichthyes; order Carcharhiniformes; family Scyliorhinidae; genus Scyliorhinus; species Scyliorhinus torazame. The sequence goes on along the minus strand of NC_092731.1, from coordinate 14,053,626 downwards.
CACTCTGATATATCCCACATCCCTCACTATAACACTCTGATATACCCCATACCCCTCACTGTCACACTCTGATATACTCCACACCCCCTCACTATAACACACTGATATACCCCACATTCCTCGCCGTAACACTCTGATATATCCCACACCGCTCAGTGAAACACTGATATATCCCACACCCCTCACTGTAACATTCTGATATACGCCACACCCCTCACTGTAACACTCTGATATACCCCACACCCCTCAGTGAAGCACTCTGATATACCCCACACCCCTCACCGTAACACTGATATATCCCACACCCTCACTGTAACACTGATATACCTCACACCACTCACTGTAACACTCTGATATACCCCATGCCCCCTCACTGTAACACTGATATATCCCACACCCCTCACTGTAACACTGATATACCCCACACCCCTCAGTGAAACACTCTGATATACCCCACACCCCTCACTATAACACTCTGATATATCCCACACCCCTCACTGTGACACTCTCATATACCCCACACCCCTCATTGTAACACTCTGATATATCCCACACCCATCAGTGAAACACTGATATATCCCACACCCCTCACTGTAACACTCTGATATACCCCACACACCCTCACTGTAACATTCTGATATACCACAGACCACTCACTGTAACACTCTGATATACCCCACACCCCTCACTGTGACACTCTGATATATCCCACATCCCTCACTCTAACACTCTGATATGTCCCACACCCCTCAGTGAAACTCTGATATATCCCACACCCCTCACTGTAACATTCTGATATACCCCACACCCTTCACTGTAACACTCTGATATACCCCACACCCCTCACCGTAACACACTGATATACCCCCCACACCCCACTGTAACACTCTGATATACCCCACACCCCTCACCGTAACACTCTGATATACCCCACACCCCTCACTGTAACACTCTGATATACCCCAAACCCCTCACTGTGACACTCTGATCTACCCCACACCCCTCACTGTGACACTCTGATATACTCCACACCCCTCACTGTAACACTCTGATATACCCCTCACTGTGACACCCTGATATACCTCACCCCCCTCACTGTACCACTCTGATATACCTCACCCCACTCACTGTAACACTCTGATATACCCAAACCCCTCACTGTGACACTCTGATATTCCCCACACCCCTCACTGTAACACTCTGATATACCCCACTCACCCAAATGTGACAGCCTGGTATACCCCACACCCCTCACCGTTACACTCTGATATACCCCCCACACCCCACTGTAACACTCTGATATACCCCACACACCTCACTGTAACACTCTGATATACCCCACACCCCTCACTGTAACACTCTGATATACCCCCCACACACCACTGTAACACTCCGATATACCCCACACACCTCACTGTAACACTCTGATATACTCCACACACCCTCACTATAACACACTGATATACACCACATTCCTCGCCGTAACACTCTGATATATCCCACACCGCTCAGTGAAACACTGATATATCCCACACCCCTCACTGTAACATTCTGATATACCCCACACCCCTCAATGTAACACTCTGATATACCCCACACCCCTCAGTTAAGCACTCTGATATACCCCACACCCCTCACTGTAACACTCTGATATACCCCATACCCCTCACTGTAACACTCTGATATACCCCACACCCCTCACCGTAACGCTCTGATATACCCCCCACACCCCATTGTAACACTCTGATATACCCCACACCCCTCACTGTAACACTCTGATATACCCCACGCCCCTCACTGTGACACTCTGATATACCCCACACCCCTCAGTGTAACACTCTGATAGACCCCACATACCTCACTGTGACACTCTGATATACCTCACCCCCCCACACTGTACCACTCTGATATACCTCACCCGCCTCACTGTAACACTCTGATATACCCCACACACCTCACTGTAACACTAATATACCCGACACCACTCACTGTAACACTCTGATAGACCCCACACCCCTCACTGTGACACACTGATATACCTCACCCCCCCCTCACTGTAACGCTCTGATATACCTCACCCCCCCCTCACTGTAACACTCTGATATACCCCACCCCCCCCCCAATTGTAACACTCTGATATAACCCCCACCCCCACTGTAACACTCTGATATACCCCACTCACTCCACTGTGACAGTCTGATATACCCCACACCCCTCACCATAACACTCTGATATACCCCACACCCCTCACTGTAACACTCTGATATACCTGAAACCCCTCACTGTGACACTCTGATCTACCCCACACCCCTCACTATGACACTCTGATATACTCCACACCCCTCACTGTAACACTCTGATATACCCCACAACCCTCACTGTGACACCCTGATATACCTCACCCCCCTCACTGTACCACTCTGATATACCTCACCCCACTCACTGTAACACTCTGATATGCCCCACACCCCTCATTGTGACACTCTGATATACCCCACACCCCTCACTGTAACACTCTGATATACCCCACTCACCCCACTGTGACAGTCTGGTATACCCCACACCCCTCACCATAACACTCTGATATACCCCCCACACCCCACTGTAACACTCTGATATACCCCACACCCCTCACCATAACACTCTGATATACCCCACACTCCTCACTGTGACAGTCTGATATACCCCACACCCCTCACTGTGACACTCTGATATGCTCCACACCCCTCACTGTGACACTCTGATATACCCCACACCCCTCACTGTGACACTCTGATATACCCCACACCCCTCACTATAACACTCTGATATACCCCACACCCCTCACTATAACACTCTGATATACCCCACACACCTCACTGTAACACTGATATATCCCACACCCCCACTGTAACACTGATATACCTCACACCCCTCACTGTAACACACTGATATACCCCACACCCCTCACCGTAACACTCTGAGATACCCCACACTCCTCACTGTAACACTCTGATATACCCCACACACCTCACTTTAACACTGATATACCCCACACCCCTCACTGTCACACTCTGGTAGACCCCACACCCCTCACTGTGACACACTGATATACCTCACCCCCCTCACTGTAACACTCTGATATACCTCACCCACCCTCACTGTAACACTCTGATATACCCCACACACCTCACTGTAAAACTGATATACCCCGCACCCCTCATTGTAACACTCTGATAGACCCCACACCCCTCACTGTGACACTCTGATATACCTCACCCCCCCTCACTGGAACACTCTGATATACCCCACACACCTCACTGTAACACTGATATACCCCAAACCCCTCACAGTAACACTCTGATAGACCCCACACGCCTCACTGTGACACTCTGATATACCTCACCACCCCCAAACTGTAACACTCTGATATACCTCACCCACCCCCCCCTTACTGTAACACTCTGATATACCCCACACACCTCTCTGTAACACTGATATATCCCACAACCCTCACTGCAACACTCTGATATATCCCACACCCCCTCACTGGAACACTGATATATCCCACACCCCTCACTGTAACACTGATATACCCCACACCCCTCAGTGAAACACTCTGATATATCCCACACCCCTCACTGTAACACTCTCATATACCCCACATCCCCTCATTGTAACACTCTGATATATCCCACACCCCTCAGTGAAACACTGATATATCCCACACCACTCACTGTAACACTCTGATATACCCCACACACCCTCACTGTAGCATTCTGATATAACGCAGACCCCTCACTGTAACACTCTGATATACCCCATACCCCTCACTGTAACACTCTGATATACTCCACACCCCTCACTGTAACACTCTGATATACCCCATACTCCTCGCTGTAACACTCTGATATATCCCACACCCCTCAGTGAAACACTGATATATCCCACACCCCTCACTGTAACATTCTGATATACTCCACACCCCTCACTGTAACACTCTGATATTCCCCAAACCCCTCACTGTAACACTCTGATATACCCCATACCCCTCACTGTAACACTCTGATATATCCCACACCCCTCAGTGAAGCACTCTGATATACCCACAACCCTCACTGTAACATGCTGATATACCCCACACCCCTCACTGTAACACTCTGACATACCCCACACCCCTCACTGTAACACTCTGATATACTCCACTCACCCCACTGTGACAGTCTGGTATACCCCACACTCCTCACCGTAACACTCTGATATACCCCCCACACCCCACTGTAACACTCTGATATACCTCATACCCCTCACCGTAACACTCTGAGATACCCCACACTCCTCACTGTAACACTCTGATATACCCCACACACCTCACTGTAACACTCTCATATACCCCACACCACCTCATTGTTACACTCTGATATATCCCACACCCCTCAGTGAAACACTGATATATCCCACACCCCTCACTGTAACACTCTGCTATACCCCACACACCCTCACTTTAACATTCTGATATAACCCAGACCCCTCACTGTAACACTCTGATATACCCCACACCCCTCACTGTGACACTCTGATATATCCCACACCCCTCACTATAACACTCTGATATATCCCACACCCCTCACTGTGACACTCTGATATACTCCACACCCCTCACTGTGACACTCTGATATACCCCAAACCCCTCACTGTGACACTCTGATATACCCCACACCCCTCACTGTAACACTCTGAGATACCCCACACCCCTCACTGTAACACTCTGATATACACCCCACACCCCACTGTAACACTCTGATATACCCCACACCCCTCACCGTAACACTCTGAGATACCCCACACTCCTCACTGTAACACTCTGATATACCCCACACACCTCACTGTAACACTGATATATCCCACACCCTCACTGTAACACTGATATACCTCACACCCCTCACTGTAACACTGATATACCCCACACCCTTCAGTGAAACACTCTGATATACCCCACACGCCTCACTATAACACTCTGATATATCCCACACCCCTCACTGTAACACTCTCATATACCCCACACCACCTCATTGTTACACTCTGATATATCCCACACCCCTCAGTGAAACACTGATATATCCCACACCCCTCACTGTAACACTCTGCTATACCCCACACACCCTCACTTTAACATTCTGATATAACCCAGACCCCTCACTGTAACACTCTGATATACCCCACACCCCTCACTGTGACACTCTGATATATCCCACACCCCTCACTATAACACTCTGATATATCCCACACCCCTCACTGTGACACTCTGATATACTCCACACCCCTCACTGTGACACTCTGATATACCCCAAACCCCTCACTGTGACACTCTGATATACCCCACACCCCTCACTGTAACACTCTGAGATACCCCACACCCCTCACTGTAACACTCTGATATACACCCCACACCCCACTGTAACACTCTGATATACCCCACACCCCTCACCGTAACACTCTGAGATACACCACACTCCTCACTGTAACACTCTGATATACCCCACACCCCTCAGTGAAACACTGATATATCCCACACCCCTCACTGTAACACTCTGATATACTCCACTCACCCCACTGTGACAGTCTGGTATACCCCACACCCCTCACCGTAACACTCTGATATACCCCCCACACCCCACTGTAACACTCTGATATACCTCATACCCCTCACCGTAACACTCTGATATACTCCACACCCCTGACTGTAACACTCTGATATACCCCACACCCCACACTGTGACACTCTGATATACCCCACACCCCTCACTGTGACACTCTGATATACCCCACACCCCTCACTGTAACACTCTGAGATACCCCACACCCCTCACTGTAACACTCTGATATACACCCCACACCCCACTGTAACACTCTGATATACCCCACACCCCTCACCGTAACACTCTGAGATACCCCACACTCCTCACTGTAACACTCTGATATACCCCACACACCTCACTGTAACACTGATATATACCACACCCTCACTGTAACACTGATATACCTCACACCCCTCACTGTAACACTGATATACCCCACACCCCTCAGTGAAACACTCTGATATACCCCACACCCCTCACTATAACACTCTCATATACCCCACACCACCTCATTGTTACACTCTGATATATCCCACACCCCTCAGTGAAACACTGATATATCCCACACCCCTCACTGTAACACTCTGCTATACCCCACACACCCTCACATTAACATTCTGATATAACCCAGACCCCTCACTGTAACACTCTAATATACCCCACACCCCTCACTGTGACACTCTGATATATCCCACACCCCTCACTATAACACTCTGATATATCCCCCACCCCTCACTGTAACACTCTGATATACCCCATACCCCTTCACTGTAACACTGATATATCCCACACCCTTCACTGTAACACTGATATACCCCACACCCCTCACTGTAACACTCTGATATACCCCACACCCCTCACTATAACACTCTGATATATCCCACACCCCCTCACTGTAACACTCTGATATACCCCATACCCCCTCACTGTAACACTGATATATCCCACACCCCTCACTGTAACACTGATATACCCCACACTCCTCACTATAACACTCTGATATATCTCACACCCCTCACTTTAACACTCTCATATACCCCACACCCCTCATTGTAACACTCTGATATATCCCACACCCCTCAGTGAAACACTGATATACCCCACATCCCCTCACTGTAACACTCTGATACACCCCCTCACTGTAACACTGGTACACCCCACACTGTAACACTCTGATATACCCCACATCCCCTCACTGTAACACTCTGATACAGCCCCTCACTGTTACACTCTCATATACCCCACATCCCCTCACTGTAACACTCTGATACACCCTCTCACTGTAACACTGATATACCCCACACTCCCTCACTGTAACACTCCTTTTTACCCCACACACCCTCACTGTAACACTCTGATATACCCCACACCCCTCACTGTTACACTCTGACATACCCCACACCCCTCACTGTAACACTGAGATACCCCACACTCCCTCACTGTAACACTCTGATATACCCCACACCCCTCAGTGTAACACTCTGATATACCCCACACCCCTCACTGTAACACTCTGATATATCCCACATCCCTCACTATAACACTCTGATATACCCCATACCCCTCACTGTCACACTCTGATATACTCCACACCCCCTCACTATAACACACTGATATACCCCACATTCCTCGCCGTAACACTCTGATATATCCCACACCGCTCAGTGAAACACTGATATATCCCACACCCCTCACTGTAACATTCTGATATACGCCACACCCCTCACTGTAACACTCTGATATACCCCACACCCCTCAGTGAAGCACTCTGATATACCCCAGACCCCTCACCGTAACACTGATATATCCCACACCCTCACTGTAACACTGATATACCTCACACCACTCACTGTAACACTCTGATATACCCCATGCCCCCTCACTGTAACACTGATATATCCCACACCCCTCACTGTAACACTGATATACCCCACACCCCTCAGTGAAACACTCTGATATACCCCACACCCCTCACTATAACACTCTGATATATCCCACACCCCTCACTGTGACACTCTCATATACCCCAAACCCCTCATTGTAACACTCTGATATATCCCACACCCATCAGTGAAACACTGATATATCCCACACCCCTCACTGTAACACTCTGATATACCCCACACACCCTCACTGTAACATTCTGATATACCACAGACCACTCACTGTAACACTCTGATATACCCCACACCCCTCACTGTGACACTCTGATATATCCCACATCCCTCACTCTAACACTCTGATATGTCCCACACCCCTCACTGTAACACTCTGATATACCCCATACCCCTCACTGTAACACTCTGATATACTCCACACCCCCTCACGATAACACACTGATATATCCCACACCCCTCGCTGTAACACTCTGATATATCCCACACCCCTCAGTGAAACTCTGATATATCCCACACCCCTCACTGTAACATTCTGATATACCCCACACCCTTCACTGTAACACTCTGATATACCCCACACCCCTCACCGTAACACACTGATATACCCCCCACACCCCACTGTAACACTCTGATATACCCCACACCCCTCACCGTAACACTCTGATATACCCCACACCCCTCACTGTAACACTCTGATATACCCCAAACCCCTCACTGTGACACTCTGATCTACCCCACACCCCTCACTGTGACACTCTGATATACTCCACACCCCTCACTGTAACACTCTGATATACCCCTCACTGTGACACCCTGATATACCTCACCCCCCTCACTGTACCACTCTGATATACCTCACCCCACTCACTGTAACACTCTGATATACCCAAACCCCTCACTGTGACACTCTGATATTCCCCACACCCCTCACTGTAACACTCTGATATACCCCACTCACCCAAATGTGACAGCCTGGTATACCCCACACCCCTCACCGTTACACTCTGATATACCCCCCACACCCCACTGTAACACTCTGATATACCCCACACACCTCACTGTAACACTCTGATATACCCCACACCCCTCACTGTAACACTCTGATATACCCCCCACACACCACTGTAACACTCCGATATACCCCACACACCTCACTGTAACACTCTGATATACTCCACACACCCTCACTATAACACACTGATATACACCACATTCCTCGCCGTAACACTCTGATATATCCCACACCGCTCAGTGAAACACTGATATATCCCACACCCCTCACTGTAACATTCTGATATACCCCACACCCCTCAATGTAACACTCTGATATACCCCACACCCCTCAGTTAAGCACTCTGATATACCCCACACCCCTCACTGTAACACTCTGATATACCCCATACCCCTCACTGTAACACTCTGATATACCCCACACCCCTCACCGTAACGCTCTGATATACCCCCCACACCCCATTGTAACACTCTGATATACCCCACACCCCTCACTGTAACACTCTGATATACCCCACGCCCCTCACTGTGACACTCTGATATACCCCACACCCCTCAGTGTAACACTCTGATAGACCCCACACACCTCACTGTGACACTCTGATATACCTCACCCCCCCACACTGTACCACTCTGATATACCTCACCCGCCTCACTGTAACACTCTGATATACCTCACACACCTCACTGTAACACTAATATACCCGACACCACTCACTGTAACACTCTGATAGACCCCACACCCCTCACTGTGACACACTGATATACCTCACCCCCCCTCACTGTAACGCTCTGATATACCTCACCCCCCCCTCACTGTAACACTCTGATATACCCCACCCCCCCCAATTGTAACACTCTGATATAACCCCCACCCCCACTGTAACACTCTGATATACCCCACTCACCCCACTGTGACAGTCTGATATACCCCACACCCCTCACCATAACACTCTGATATACCCCACACCCCTCACTGTAACACTCTGATATACCTGAAACCCCTCACTGTGACACTCTGATCTACCCCACACCCCTCACTATGACACTCTGATATACTCCACACCCCTCACTGTAACACTCTGATATACCCCACAACCCTCACTGTGACACCCTGATATACCTCACCCCCCTCACTGTACCACTCTGATATACCTCACCCCACTCACTGTAACACTCTGATATGCCCCACACCCCTCATTGTGACACTCTGATATACCCCACACCCCTCACTGTAACACTCTGATATACCCCACTCACCCCACTGTGACAGTCTGGTATACCCCACACCCCTCACCGCAACACTCTGATATACCCCCCACACCCCACTGTAACACTCTGATATACCCCACACCCCTCACCATAACACTCTGATATACCCCACACTCCTCACTGTGACAGTCTGATATACCCCACACCCCTCACTGTGACACTCTGATATGCTCCACACCCCTCACTGTGACACTCTGATATACCCCACACCCCTCACTGTGACACTCTGATATACCCCACACCCCTCACTATAACACTCTGATATACCCCACACCCCTCACTATAACACTCTGATATACCCCACACACCTCACTGTAACACTGATATATCCCACACCCCCACTGTAACACTGATATACCTCACACCCCTCACTGTAACACACTGATATACCCCACACCCCTCACCGTAACACTCTGAGATACCCCACACTCCTCACTGTAACACTCTGAAATACCCCACACACCTCACTTTAACACTGATATACCCCACACCCCTCACTGTCACACTCTGGTAGACCCCACACCCCTCACTGTGACACACTGATATACCTCACCCCCCTCACTGTAACACTCTGATATACCTCACCCACCCTCACTGTAACACTCTGAAAAACCCCACACACCTCACTGTAAAACTGATATACCCCGCACCCCTCATTGTAACACTCTGATAGACCCCACACCCCTCACTGTGACACTCTGATATACCTCACCCCCCCTCACTGGAACACTCTGATATACCCCACACACCTCACTGTAACACTGATATACCCCAAACCCCTCACAGTAACACTCTGATAGACCCCACACGCCTCACTGTGACACTCTGATATACCTCACCACCCCCAAACTGTAACACTCTGATATACCTCACCCACCCCCCCCTTACTGTAACACTCTGATATACCCCACACACCTCTCTGTAACACTGATATATCCCACAACCCTCACTGCAACACTCTGATATATCCCACACCCCCTCACTGGAACACTGATATATCCCACACCCCTCACTGTAACACTGATATACACCACACCCCTCAGTGAAACACTCTGATATATCCCACACCCCTCACTGTAACACTCTAATATACCCCACATCCCCTCATTGTAACACTCTGATATATCCCACACCCCTCAGTGAAACACTGATATATCCCACACCACTCACTGTAACACTCTGATATACCCCACACACCCTCACTGTAGCATTCTGATATAACGCAGACCCCTCACTGTAACACTCTGATATACCCCATACCCCTCACTGTAACACTCTGATATACTCCACACCCCTCACTGTAACACTCTGATATACCCCATACTCCTCGCTGTAACACTCTGATATATCCCACACCCCTCAGTGAAACACTGATATATCCCACACCCCTCACTGTAACATTCTGATATACTCCACACCCCTCACTGTAACACTCTGATATTCCCCAAACCCCTCACTGTAACACTCTGACATACTCCACTCACCCCACTGTGACAGTCTGGTATACCCCACACCCCTCACCGTAACACTCTGATATACCCCCCACACCCCACTGTAACACTCTGATATACCTCATACCCCTCACCGTAACACTCTGATATACTCCACACCCCTGACTGTAACACTCTGATATACCCCACACCCCACACTGTGACACTCTGATATACCCCACACCCCTCTCTGTAACACTCTGATAGACCCCACACCCCTCACTGTGACACTCTGATATACCTCACCCCCCCTCACTGTACCAATCTGATATACCTCACCCCCCTCACTGTAACACTCTGATATACCCCACACACCTCACTGTAACACTGATATACCCCACACCCCTCACTGTCACACTCTGGTAGACCCCACACCCCTCACTGTGACACACTGATATACCTCAACCCCCTCACTGTAACACTCTGATATACCTCACCCACCCTCACTGTAACACTCTGATATATCCCACACACCTCACTGTAAAACTGATATACCCCGCACCCCTCATTGTAACACTCTGATAGACCCCACACCCCTCACTGTGACACTCTGATATACCTCACCCCCCTCACTGTAACACTCTGATATACCCCACACACCTCACTGTAACACTGATATACCCCAAACCCCTCACAGTAACACTCTGATAGACCCCACACGCCTCACTGTAACACTCTGATATACCCCACCCCCCCCAATTGTAACACTCTGATATAACCCCCACCCCCACTGTAACACTCTGATATACCCCACTCACCCCACTGTGACAGTCTGATATACCCCACACCCCTCACCATAACACTCTGATATACCCCACACCCCTCACTGTAACACTCTGATATACCTGAAACCCCTCACTGTGACACTCTGATCTACCCCACACCCCTCACTATGACACTCTGATATACTCCACACCCCTCACTGTAACACTCTGATATACCCCACAACCCTCACTGTGACACCCTGATATACCTCACCCCCCTCACTGTACCACTCTGATATACCTCACCCCACTCACTGTAACACTCTGATATGCCCCACACCCCTCATTGTGACACTCTGATATACCCCACACCCCTCACTGTAACACTCTGATATACCCCACTCACCCCACTGTGACAGTCTGGTATACCCCACACCCCTCACCGCAACACTCTGATATACCCCCCACACCCCACTGTAACACTCTGATATACCCCACACCCCTCACCATAACACTCTGATATACCCCACACTCCTCACTGTGACAGTCTGATATACCCCACACCCCTCACTGTGACACTCTGATATGCTCCACACCCCTCACTGTGACACTCTGATATACCCCACACCCCTCACTGTGACACTCTGATATACCCCACACCCCTCACTATAACACTCTGATATACCCCACACCCCTCACTATAACACTCTGATATACCCCACACACCTCACTGTAACACTGATATATCCCACACCCCCACTGTAACACTGATATACCTCACACCCCTCACTGTAACACACTGATATACCCCACACCCCTCACCGTAACACTCTGAGATACCCCACACTCCTCACTGTAACACTCTGATATACCCCACACACCTCACTTTAACACTGATATACCCCACACCCCTCACTGTCACACTCTGGTAGACCCCACACCCCTCACTGTGACACACTGATATACCTCACCCCCCTCACTGTAACACTCTGATATACCTCACCCACCCTCACTGTAACACTCTGATATACCCCACACACCTCACTGTAAAACTGATATACCCCGCACCCCTCATTGTAACACTCTGATAGACCCCACACCCCTCACTGTGACACTCTGATATACCTCACCCCCCCTCACTGGAACACTCTGATATACCCCACACACCTCACTGTAACACTGATATACCCCAAACCCCTCACAGTAACACTCTGATAGACCCCACACGCCTCACTGTGACACTCTGATATACCTCACCACCCCCAAACTGTAACACTCTGATATACCTCACCCACCCCCCCCCTTACTGTAACACTCTGATATACCCCACACACCTCTCTGTAACACTGATATATCCCACAACCCTCACTGCAACACTCTGATATATCCCACACCCCCTCACTGGAACACTGATATATCCCACACCCCTCACTGTAACACTGATATACCCCACACCCCTCAGTGAAACACTCTGATATATCCCACACCCCTCACTGTAACACTCTCATATACCCCACATCCCCTCATTGTAACACTCTGATATATCCCACACCCCTCAGTGAAACACTGATATATCCCACACCACTCACTGTAACACTCTGATATACCCCACACACCCTCACTGTAGCATTCTGATATAACGCAGACCCCTCACTGTAACAGTCTGATATACCCCATACCCCTCACTGTAACACTCTGATATACTCCACACCCCTCACTGTAACACTCTGATATACCCCATACTCCTCGCTGTAACACTCTGATATATCCCACACCCCTCAGTGAAACACTGATATATCCCACACCCCTCACTGTAACATTCTGATATACTCCACACCCCTCACTGTAACACTCTGATATTCCCCAAACCCCTCACTGTAACACTCTGATATACCCCATACCCCTCACTGTAACACTCTGATATATCCCACACCCTCAGTGAAGCACTCTGATATACCCACAACCCTCACTGTAACATGCTGATATACCCCACACCCCTCACTGTAACACTTTGACATACCCCACACCCCTCACTGTAACACTCTGATATACTCCACTCACCCCACTGTGACAGTCTGGTATACCCCACACCCCTCACCGTAACACTCTGATATACCCCCCACACCCCACTGTAACACTCTGATATACCTCATACCCCTCACCGTAACACTCTGATATACTCCACACCCCTGACTGTAACACTCTGATATACCCCACACCCCACACTGTGACACTCTGATATACCCCACACCCCTCTCTGTAACACTCTGATAGACCCCACACCCCTCACTGTGACACTCTGATATACCTCACCCCCCCTCACTGTACCAATCTGATATACCTCACCCCCCTCACTGTAACACTCTGATATACCCCACACACCTCACTGTAACACTGATATACCCCACACCCCTCACTGTCACACTCTGGTAGACCCCACACCCCTCACTGTGACACACTGATATACCTCAACCCCCTCACTGTAACACTCTGATATACCTCACCCACCCTCACTGTAACACTCTGATATATCCCACACACCTCACTGTAAAACTGATATTCCCCGCACCCCTCATTGTAACACTCTGATAGACCCCACACCCCTCACTGTGACACTCTGATATACCTCACCCCCCTCATTGTAACACTCTGATATACCCCACACACCTCACTGTAACACTGATATACCCCAAACCCCTCACAGTAACACTCTGATAGACCCCACACGCCTCACTGTGACACTCTGATATACCTCACCACCCCCAAACTGTAACACTCTGATATACCTCACCCACCCCCCCTCACTGTAACACTCTGATATACCCCACACACCTCTCTGTAACACTGATATATCCCACAACCCTCACTGCAACACTCTGATATATCCCACACCCCCTCACTGTAACACTGATATATCCCACACCCCTCACTGTAACACTGATATACCCCACACCCCTCAGTGAAACACTCTGATATACCCCACACCCCTCACTATAACAATCTGATATATCCCACACCCCTCACTGTAACACTCTCATATACCCCACACCCCTCATTGTAACACTCTGATATATCTCAAACCCCTCACTATAACAATCTGATATATCCCACACCCCTCACTGTAACAATCTGATATATCCCACATCCCCTCATTGTAACACTCTGATATATCCCACACCCCTCAGTGAAACACTGATATATCCCACACCACTCACTGTAACACTCTGATATACCCAACACACCCTCACTGTAGCATTCTGATATAACGCAGACCCCTCACTGTAACACTCTGATATACCCCATACCCCTCGCTGTAACACTCTGATATATCCCACACCCCTCAGTGAAACACTGATATATCCCACACCCCTCACTGTAACATTCTGATAAACCCCACACCCCTGACTGTAACACTCTGATATTCCCCAAACCCCTCACTGTAACACTCTGATATACCCCATACCGCTCACTGTAACACTCTGATATATCCCACACCCCTCAGTGAAACACTCTGATATACCCACAACCCTCACTGTAACATGCTGATATACCTCACACCCCTCACTGTAACACTCTGACATACCCCACACCCCCTCACTGTAACACTCTGATATACCCCACACCCCTCACTGTGACACTCTGACATACCCCACACCCCTCACTGTAACACTCTGATATACCCCACTCACCCCACTGTGACAGTCTGGTATACCCCACACCCCTCACCGTAACACTCTGATATACCCCCCACACCCCACTGTAACACTCTGATATACCTCATACCCCTCACCGTAACACTCTGATATACTCCACACCCCTGACTGTAACACTCTGATATACCCCACACCCCACACTGTGACACTCTGATATACCCCACACCCCTCTCTGTAACACTCTGATAGACCCCACACCCCTCACTGTGACACTCTGATATACCTCACCCCCCCTCACTGTAACACTCTGATATACCCCACACACCTCACTGTAACACTGATATACCCCACACCCCTCACTGTCACACTCTGATAGACCCCACACCCCTCACTGTGACACACAAGATATACCTCACCCCCCTCACTGTAACACTCTGATATACCCCACACATCTCACTGAAAAACTGACATACCCCATACCCCTCACTGTAACACTCTGATAGACCCCACACCCCTCACTGTGACACTCTGATATACCTCACCCCCCCTCAATGTAACACTCTGATATACCCCACACACCTCACTGTAACACTGATATATCCCACAACCCTCACTGCAACACTCTGATATATCCCACACCCCCTCACTGTAACACTGATATATCCCACACCCCTCACTGTAACACTGATATACCCCACACCCCTCAGTGAAACACTCTGATATACCCCACACCCCTCACTATAACACTCTGATACATCCCACATCCCTCACTGTAACACTCTCATATACCCCACACCACCTCATTGTTACACTCTGATATATCCCACACCCCTCAGTGAAACACTGATATATCCCACACCACTCACTGTAACACTCTGATATACCCCACACACCCTCACTGTAACATTCTGATATACCACAGACCCCTCACTGTAACACTCTGATATACCCCACACCCCTCACTGTGACACTCTGATATATCCAACATCCCTCACTATAACAATCTGATATATCCCACACCCCTCAGTGAAACTCTGATATATCCCACACCCCTCACTGTAACATTCTGATATACCCCACACGCTTCACTGTAACACTCTGATATACCCCACACCCCTCACCGTAACACTCTGATATACCCCCCACACCCCACTGTAACACTCTGATATACCCCACACCCCTCACCGTAACACTCTGATATACCCCAAACCCCTCACTGTGACACTCTGATCTACCCCACACCCCTCACTGTGACACTCTGATATACTCCACACCCCTCACTGTAACACTCTGATATACCCCTCACTGTGACACCCTGATATACCTCACCCCCCTCACTGTACCACTCTGATATACCTCACCCCACTCACTGTAACACTCTGATATACCCCACACCCCTCACTGTGACACTCTGATATTCCCCACACCCCTCACTGTAACACTCTGATATACCCCACTCACCCAAATGTGACAGTCTGGTATACCCCACACCCCTCACCGTAACACTCTGATATACCCCCCACACCCCACGGTAACACTCTGATATACCCCACACACCTCACTGTAACACTCTGATATACCCCACACTCCCTCACTGTAACACTCTGATATACCCCCCACACCCCACTGTAACACTCCGATATACCCCACACCCCTCACCGTAACTCTCGGATATACCCCACACTCCTCACTGTGGCACTCTGATATACCCCACACCCCTCACTGTGACACTCTGATATACTCCACACCCCTCACTGTGACACTCTGATATACCCCACACCCCTCACTGTGACACTCTGATATACCCCACACCCCTCACTGTAACACTCTGAGATACCCCACACCCCTCACTGTAACACTCTGATATACCCCACACACCTCACTGTAACACTGATATATCCCACACCCTCACTGTAACACTGATATACCTCACACCCCTCACTGTAACACTGATATACCCCACACCCCTCAGTGAAACACTCTGATATACCCCACACCCCTCACTATAACACTCTGATATATCCCACACCCCTCACTGTAACACTCTCAATTACCCCACACCACCTCATTGTTACACTCTGATATATCCCACACCCCTCAGCGAAACACTGATTTTTCCCACACCCCTCACTGTAACACTCTGCTATACCCCACACACCCTCACTTTAACATTCTGATATAACCCAGACCCCTCACTGTAACACTCTGATATACCCCACACCCCTCACTGTGACACTCTGATATACCCCACAGCCCTCACTATAACACTCTGATATATCCCACACCCCCTCACTGTAACACTCTGATATACCCCATACCCCCTCACTGTAACACTGATATATCCCACACCCCTCACTATAACACTGATATACCCCACACTCCTCACTATAACACTCTGATATATCTCACACCCCTCACTTTAACACTCTCATATACCCCACACCCCTCATTGTAACACTCTGATATATCCCACACCCCTCAGTGAAACACTGATATACCCCACATCCCCTCACTGTAACACTCTGATACACCCCCTCACTGTAACACTGGTACACCCCACACCCCTCACTGTAACACTCTGATATACCCCACATCCCCTCACTGTAACACTCTGATACAGCCCCTCACTGTTACACTCTGATATACCCCACATCCCCTCACTGTAACTCTCTGATACACCCTCTCACTGTAACACTGATATACCCCACACTCCCTCACTGTAACACTCCTTTTTACCCCACACACCCTCACTGTAACACTCTGATATACCCCACACCCCTCACTGTTACACTCTGACATACCCCACACCCCTCACTGTAACACTGAGATACCCCACACTCCCTCACTGTAACACTCTGATGTACCCCACACACCCTCACTGTAACACTGGTATACCCCACACACCCTCACTGTAACACTCTGATATACCCCACACCCCTCAGTGTAACACTCTGATATACCCCACACCCCTCACTGTAACACTCTGATATATCCCACATCCCTCACTGTAACACTCTGATATACCCCATACCCCTCACTGTAACACTCTGATATACTCCACACCCCCTCACTACAACACACTGATATACCCCACAATCCTCGCCGTAACACTCTGATATATCCCACACCGCTCAGTGAAACACTGATATATCCCACACCCCTCACTGTAACATTCTGATATACCCCACACCCCTCACTGTAACACTCTGATATACCCCACACCCCTCAGCGAAGCACTCTGATATACCCCACACCCCTCACTGTAACACTCTGATATACCCCACACCCCTCACCGTAACACTCTGATATACCCCCCACACCACACTGTAACACTCTGATATACCCCACACCCCTCACTGTAACACTCTGATATACCACACACCCCTCACTGTGACACTCTGATATACCCCACACCCCTCAGTGTAACACTCTGATAGACCCCACACACCTCACTGTGACACTCTGATATACCTCACCCCCCCACACTGTACCACTCTGATATACCTCACCTGCCTCACTGTAACACTCTGATATACCCCACACACCTCACTGTAACACTAATATACCCGACACCCCTCACTGTAACACTCTGATAGACCCCACACCTCTCACTGTGACACACTGATATACCTCACCCCCCCCTCACTGTAACGCTCTGATATACCTCACCCCCCCTCACTGTAACACTCTGATATACCCCACACCCCCTCATTGTAACACTCTGATATAACCCCCACCCCCACTGTAACACTCTGATATACCCCACTCACCCCACTGTGACAGTGTGATATACCCCACACCCCTCACCATAACACTCTGATATACCACACACCCCTCACTGTAACACTCTGATATACCCCAAACCCCTCACTGTGACACTCTGATCTACCCCACACCCCTCACTATGACACTCTGATATACTCCACACCCCTCACTGTAACACTCTGATATACCCCACAACCCTCACTGTGACACCCTGATATACCTCACCCCCCTCACTGTATCACTCTGATATACCTCACCCCACTCACTGTAACACTCTGATATGCCCCACACCCCTCATTGTGACACTCTGATATACCCCACACCCCTCACTGTAACACTCTGATATACCCCACTCACCCCACTGTGACAGTCTGGTATACCCCACACCCCTCACCGTAACACTCTGATATACCCCCCACACCCCACTGTAACACTCTGATATACCCCACACCCCTCACCATAACACTCTGATAAACCCCACACTCCTCACTGTGACAGTCTGATATACCCCACACCCCTCACTGTGACACTCTGATATGCTCCACACCCCTCACTGTGACACTCTGATATACCCCACACCCCTCACTGTGACACTCTGATATACCCCACACCCCTCACTGTAACACTCTGATATACCCCACACCCCTCACTATAACACTCTGATATACCCCACACACCTCACTGTAACACTAATATATCCCACACCCTCACTGTAACACTGACATACCTCACACCCCTCACTGTAACACTGATATACCCCACACCCCTCAGTGAAACACTCTGATATACCCCACACCCCTCACTATAACACTCTGATATATCCCACAGCCCTCACTGTAACACTCTCCTATACCCCACACCCCTCACTGTCACACTCTGATATACCCCACACCCCTCACTGTAACACACTGATATACCCCACACCCACTCACTGTAACACTCTGACAAACCCCACACACCTCACTGTAACACTGATATACCCCAAACCCCTCACAGTAACACTCTGATAGACCCCACACGCCTCACTGTGACACTCTGATATACCTTACCACACCCCCTCACTGTAACACTCTGATATACCCCACACACCTCTCTGTAACACTGATATATCCCACAACCCTCACTGCAACACTCTGATATATCCCACACCCCCTCACTGTAACACTGATATATCCCACACCCCTCACTGTAACACTGATATACCCCACACCCCTCAGTGAAACACTCTGATATACCCCACACCCCTCACTATAACACTCTGATATATCCCACACCCCTCAGTGAAACACTGATATATCCCACACCACTCACTGTAACACTCTGACATACCCCACACACCCTCACTGTAGCATTCTGATATAACGCAGACCCCTCACTGTAACGCTCTGATATACCCCATACCCCTCACTGTAACACTCTGATATACTCCACACCCCTCACTGTAACACTCTGATATATCCCACACCCCTCACTGTAACACTCTGCTATACCCCATACCCCTCACTGTAACACTCTGATATATCCCACACCCCTCAGTGAAACACTGATATATCCCACACCCCTCACTGTAACATTCTGATATACCCCACACCCCTCACTGTAACACTCTGATATACCCCATACCCCTCACTGTAACACTCTGATATATCCCACACCCCTCAGTGAAACACTCTGATATACCCACAACCCTCACTGTAACATGCTGATATACCCCACACCCCTCACTGTAACACTCTGACATACCCCACACCCCCTCACTGTAACACTCTGATATACCCCACACCCCTCACTGTGACACTCTGACATACCCCACACCCCTCACTGTAACACTCTGATATACCCCACTCACCCCACTGTGACAGTCTGGTATACCCCACACCCCTCACCGTAACACTCTGCTATACTCCCCACACCCCACTGTAACACTCTGATACACCTCATACCCCTCACCGTAACACTCTGATATACTCCACACCCCTGACTGTAACACTCTGATATACCCCACACCCCACACTGTGACACTCTGATATACCCCACACCCCTCTCTGTAACACTCTGATAGACCCCACACCCCTCACTGTGACACTCTGATATACCTCACCCCCCCTCACTGTACCACTCTGATATACCTCACCCCCCTCACTGTAACACTCTGATATACCCCACACACCTCACTGTAACACTGATATACCCCACATCCCTCACTGTCACACTCTGGTAGACCACACACCCCTCACTGTGACACACTGATATACCTCACCCCCCTCACTGTAACACTCTGATATACCTCACCCACCCTCACTGTAACACTCTGATATACCCCACACACCTCACTGTAAAACTGATATACCCCGCACCCCTCATTGTAACACTCTGATAGACCCCACACCCCTCACCGTAACACTCTGAGATACCCCACACTCCTCACTGTAACACTCTGATATACCCCACACACCTCACTGTAACACTGATATATCCCACACCCTCACTGTAACACTGATATACCTCACACCCCTCACTGTAACACTGATATACCCCACACCCCTCAGTGAAACACTCTGATATACCCCACACCCCTCACTATAACACTCTGATATATCCCACACCCCTCACTGTAACACTCTCCTATACCCCACACCCCTCACTGTCACACTCTGATATACCCCACACCCCTCACTGTAACACACTGATATACCACGCACCCACTCACTGTAACACTCTGATATACCCAACACACCTCACTGTAACACTGATATACCCCAAACCCCTCACAGTAACACTCTGATAGACCCCACACGCCTCACTGTGACACTCTGATATACCTTACCACCCCCCCTCACTGTAACACTCTGATATACCCCACACACCTCTCTGTAACACTGATATATCCCACAACCCTCACTGCAACACTCTGATATATCCCACACCCCCTCACTGTAACACTGATATATCCCACACCCCTCACTGTAACACTGATATACCCCACACCCCTCAGTGAAACACTCTGATATACCCCACACCCCTCACTATAACACTCTGATATATCCCACACCCCTCAGTGAAACACTGATATGTCCCACACCACTCACTGTAACACTCTGACATACCCCACACACCCTCACTGTAGCATTCTGATATAACGCAGACCCCTCACTGTAACGCTCTGATATACCCCATACCCCTCACTGTAACACTCTGATATACTCCACACCCCTCACTGTAACACTCTGATATATCCCACACCCCTCACTGTAACACTCTGATATACCCCATACCCCTCACTGTAACACTCTGATATATCCCACACCCCTCAGTGAAACACTGATATATCCCACACCCCTCACTGTAACATTCTGATATACCCCACACCCCTCACTGTAACACTCTGATATACCCCATACCCCTCACTGTAACACTCTGATATATCCCACACCCCTCAGTGAAACACTCTGATATACCCACAACCCTCACTGTAACATGCTGATATACCCCACACCCCTCACTGTAACACTCTGACATACCCCACACCCCCTCACTGTAACACTCTTATATACCCCACTTCCCTCACTGTGACACTCTGATATACCCCACTCACCCCACTGTGACAGTCTGGTATACCCCACACCCCTCACCGTAACACTCTGCTATACTCCCCACACCCCACTGTAACACTCTGATATACCTCATACCCCTCACCGTAACACTCTGATATACTCCACACCCCTGACTGTAACACTCTGATATACCCCACACCCCACACTGTGACACTCTGATATACCCCACACCCCTCTCTGTAACACTCTGATAGACCCCACACCCCTCACTGTGACACTCTGATATACCTCACCCCCCCTCACTGTACCACTCTGATATACCTCACCCCCCTCACTGTAACACTCTGATATACCCCACACACCTCACTGTAACACTGATATACCCCACACCCCTCACTGTCACACTCTGGTAGACCACACACCCCTCACTGTGACACACTGATATACCTCACCCCCCTCACTGTAACACTCTGATATACCTCACCCACCCTCACTGTAACACTCTGATATACCCCACACACCTCACTGTAAAACTGATATACCCCGCACCCCTCATTGTAACACTCTGATAGACCCCACACCCCTCACTGTGACACTCTGATATACCTCACCCCCCCTCACTGTAACACTCTGATATACCCCACACACCTCACTGTAACACTGATATACCCCAAACCCCTCACAGTAAGACTCTGATAGACCCCACACGCCTCACTGTGACACTCTGATATACTTCACCACCCCCAAACTGTAACACTCTGATATACCTCACCCACCCCTCCTCACTGTAACACTCTGATATACCCCACACACCTCTCTGTAACACTGATATATCCCACAACCCTCACTGCAACACTCTGATATATCCCACACCCCCTCACTGTAACACTGATATATCCCACACCCCTCACTGTAACACTGATATACCCCACACCCCTCACTGTAACACTCTCATATACCCCACATCCCCTCATTGTAACACTCTGATATATCCCACACCCCTCAGTGAAACCCTGATATATCCCACACCACTCACTGTAACACTCTGATATACCGCACACACACTCACTGTAGCATTCTGACATAACGCAGACCCCTCACTGTAACACTCTGATATACCCCATACCCCTCACTGTAACACTCTGATATACTCCACACCCCTCACTGTAACACTCTGATATATCCCACACCCCTCACTGTAACACTCTGATATACCCCATACCCCTCACTGTAACACTCTGATATACTCCACACCCCTCACTGTAACACTCTGATATATCCCACACCCCTCAGTGAAACACTCTGATATACCCACAACCCTCACTGTAACATGCTGATATACCCCACATCCCTCACTGTAACACTCTGACATACCCCACAACCCCTCACTGTAACACTCTGATATACCCCACACCCCTCACTGTGACACTCTGACATACCCCACACCCCTCACTGTAACACTCTGATATACCCCACTCACCCCACTGTGACAGTCTGGTATACCCCACACCCCTCACCGTAACACTCTGATATACCCCCCACACCCCACTGTAACACTCTGATATACCTCATACCCCTCACCGTAACACTCTGATATACTCCACACCCCTGACTGTAACACTCTGATATACCCCACACCCCACACTGTGACACTCTGATATACCCCACACCCCTCTCTGTAACACTCTGATAGACCCCACACCCCTCACTGTGACACTCTGATATACCTCACCCCCCCTCACTGTACCACTCTGATATACCTCACCCCCCTCACTGTAACACTCTGATATACACCACACACCTCACTGTAACACTGATATACCCCACACCCCTCACTGTCACACTCTGATAGACCCCACACCCCTCACTGTGACACACTGATATACCTCACCCCCCTCACTGTAACACTCTGATATACCTCAGCCCCCCTCACTGTAACACTCTGATATACCCCACACACCTCACTGTAACACTGATATATCCCACAACCCTCACTGCAACACTCTGATATATCCCACACCCCCTCACTGTAACACTGATATATCCCACACCCCTCACCGTAACACTGATATACCCCACACCCCTCAGTGAAACACTCTCATATACCCCACACCCCTCACTATAACACTCTGATACATCCCACACCCCTCACTGTAACACTCTCATATACCCCACACCACCTCATTGTTACACTCTGATATATCCCACACCCCTCAGTGAAACACTGATATATCCCACACCACTCACTGTAACACTCTGATATACCCCACACACCCTCACTGTAACATTCTGATATAACCCAGACCCCTCACTGTAACACTCTGATATACTCCACACCCCCTCACTATAACACACTGAAATACCCCACACCCCTCGCTGTAACACTCTGATATATCCCACACCCCTCAGTGAAACACTGATATATCCCACACCCCTCACTGTAACATTCTGATATATCCCTCACCCCTCACTGTAACACTCTGATATACCCCACACCCCTCAGTGAAGCACTCTGATATACCCCACAACCCTCACTGTAACACTCTGATATACCCCACACCCCTCACTGTGACACTCTGATATATCCAACATCCCTCACTATAACAATCTGATATATCCCACACCCCTCACTGTAACACTCTGATATACCCCATACCCCTCACTGTAACACTCTGATATACTCCACACCCCCTCACTATAACACACTGAAATACCCCACACCCCTCGCTGTAACACTCTGATATATCCCACACCCCTCAGTGAAACACTGATATATCCCACACCCCTCACTGTAACATTCTGATATATCCCTCACCCCTCACTGTAACACTCTGATATACCCCACACCCCTCAGTGAAGCACTCTGATATACCCCACAACCCTCACTGTAACACTCTGATATACCCCATACCCCTCACTGTAACACTCTGATATATCCCACACCCCTCAGTGAAACACTCTGATATACCCCACACACCTCACTGTAAAACTGATATACCCCATACCCCTCACTGTAACACTCTGATAGACCCCACACCCCTCACTGTGACACTCTGATATACCTCACCCCCCCTCAATGTAACACTCTGATATACCCCACACACCTCACTGTAACACTGATATATCCCACAACCCTCACTGCAACACTCTGATATATCCCACACCCCCTCACTGTAACACTGATATATCCCACACCGCTCACTGTAACACTGATATACCCCACACCCCTCAGTGAAACACTCTGATATACCCCACACCCCTCACTATAACACTCTGATACATCCCACACCCCTCACTGTAACACTCTCATATACCCCACACCACCTCATTGTTACACTCTGAAATTTCCTACACGCCTCAGTGAAACACTGATATATCCCACACCACTCACTGTAACACTCTGATATACCCCATACACCCTCACTGTAACATTCTGATATACCCCAGACCCCTCACTGTAACACTCTGATATACCCCACACCCCTCACTGTGACACTCTGATATAACCAACATCCCTCACTATAACAATCTGATATATCCCACACCCCTCACTGTAACACTCTGATATACCCCATACCCCTCACTGTAACACTCTGATATACTCCACACCCCCTCACTATAACACACTGATATACCCCACACCCCTCGCTGTAACACTCTGATATATCCCACACCCCTCAGTGAAACACTGATATATCCCACACCCCTCACTGTAACATTCTGATATATCCCTCACCCCTCACTGTAACACTCTGATATACCCCACACCCCTCAGTGAAGCACTCTGATATACCCCACAACCCTCACTGTAACACTCTGATAGACCCCACACCCCTCACTGTGACACACTGATATACCTCACCCCCCTCACTGTAACACTCTGATATACCTCACCCACCCTCACTGTAACACTCTGATATACCCCACACACCTCACTGTAAAACTGATATACCCCGCACCCCTCATTGTAACACTCTGATAGACCCCACACCCCTCACTGTGACACTCTGATATACCTCACCCCCCCTCACTGTAACACTCTGATATACCCCACACACCTCACTGTAACACTGATATACCCCAAACCCCTCACAGTAAGACTCTGATAGACCCCACACGCCTCACTGTGACACTCTGATATACCTCACCACCCCCAAACTGTAACACTCTGATATACCTCACCCACCCCTCCTCACTGTAACACTCTGATATACCCCACACACCTCTCTGTAACACTGATATATCCCACAACCCTCACTGCAACACTCTGATATATCCCACACCCCCTCACTGTAACACTGATATATCCCACACCCCTCACTGTAACACTGATATACCCCACACCCCTCACTGTAACACTCTCATATACCCCACATCCCCTCATTGTAACACTCTGATATATCCCACACCCCTCAGTGAAACCCTGATATATCCCACACCACTCACTGTAACACTCTGATATACCGCACACACACTCACTGTAGCATTCTGACCTAACGCAGACTCCTCACTGTAACACTCTGATATACCCCATACCCCTCACTGTAACACTCTGATATACTCCACACCCCTCACTGTAACACTCTGATATATCCCACACCCCTCACTGTAACACTCTGATATACCCCATACCCCTCACTGTAACACTCTGATATACTCCACACCCCTCACTGTAACACTCTGATATATCCCACACCCCTCAGTGAAACACTCTGATATACCCACAACCCTCACTGTAACATGCTGATATACCCCACATCCCTCACTGTAACACTCTGACATACCCCACACCCCCTCACTGTAACACTCTGATATACCCCACACCCCTCACTGTGACACTCTGACATACCCCACACCCCTCACTGTAACACTCTGATATACCCCACTCACCCCACTGTGACAGTCTGGTATACCCCACACCCCTCACCGTAACACTCTGATATACCCCCCACACCCCACTGTAACACTCTGATATACCTCATACCCCTCACCGTAACACTCTGATATACTCCACACCCCTGACTGTAACACTCTGATATACCCCACACCCCACACTGTGACACTCTGATATACCCCACACCCCTCTCTGTAACACTCTGATAGACCCCACACCCCTCACTGTGACACTCTGATATACCTCACCCCCCCTCACTGTACCACTCTGATATACCTCACCCCCCTCACTGTAACACTCTGATATACACCACACACCTCACTGTAACACTGATATACCCCACACCCCTCACTGTCACACTCTGATAGACCCCACACCCCTCACTGTGACACACTGATATACCTCACCCCCCTCACTGTAACACTCTGATATACCTCAGCCCCCCTCACTGTAACACTCTGATATACCCCACACACCTCACTGTAACACTGATATATCCCACAACCCTCACTGCAACACTCTGATATATCCCACACCCCCTCACTGTAACACTGATATATCCCACACCCCTCACTGTAACACTGATATACCCCACACCCCTCAGTGAAACACTCTGATATACCCCACACCCCTCACTATAACACTCTGATACATCCCACACCCCTCACTGTAACACTCTCATATACCCCACACCACCTCATTGTTACACTCTGATATATCCCACACCCCTCAGTGAAACACTGATATATCCCACACCACTCACTGTAACACTCTGATATACCCCACACACCCTCACTGTAACATTCTGATATAACC
Organism: Scyliorhinus torazame; assembly: GCF_047496885.1. Lineage (NCBI taxonomy): Eukaryota > Metazoa > Chordata > Chondrichthyes > Carcharhiniformes > Scyliorhinidae > Scyliorhinus > Scyliorhinus torazame. The sequence goes on along the minus strand of NC_092731.1, from coordinate 14,024,951 downwards.
CAGACCCCTCACTGTAACACTCTGATATACCCCTCACTGTGACACTCTGATATATCCAACATCCCTCACTATAACAATCTGATATATCCCACACCCCTCACTGTAACACTCTGATATACCCCATACCCCTCACTGTAACACTCTGATATACTCCACACCCCCTCACTATAACACACTGAAATACCCCACACCCCTCGCTGTAACACTCTGATATATCCCACACCCCTCAGTGAAACACTGATATATCCCACACCCCTCACTGTAACATTCTGATATATCCCTCACCCCTCACTGTAACACTCTGATATACCCCACACCCCTCAGTGAAGCACTCTGCTATACCCCACAACCCTCACTGTAACACTCTGATATACCCCACACCCCTCACTGTGACACTCTGATATATCCAACATCCCTCACTATAACAATCTGATATATCCCACACCCCTCACTGTAACACTCTGATATACCCCATACCCCTCACTGTAACACTCTGATATACTCCACACCCCCTCACTATAACACACTGAAATACCCCACACCCCTCGCTGTAACACTCTGATATATCCCACACCCCTCAGTGAAACACTGATATATCCCACACCCCTCACTGTAACATTCTGATATATCCCTCACCCCTCACTGTAACACTCTGATATACCCCACACCCCTCAGTGAAGCACTCTGATATACCCCACAACCCTCACTGTAACACTCTGATATACCCCATACCCCTCACTGTAACACTCTGATATATCCCACACCCCTCAGTGAAACACTCTGATATATCCCACACCCCTCACTGTAACACTCTGATATACCCCTCACCCCTCACTGTAAAACTGATATACCCCATACCCCTCACTGTAACACTCTGATAGACCCCACACCCCTCACTGTGACACTCTGATATACCTCACCCCCCCTCAATGTAACACTCTGATATACCCCACACACCTCACTGTAACACTGATATATCCCACAACCCTCACTGCAACACTCTGATATATCCCACACCCCCTCACTGTAACACTGATATACCCCACACCCCTCAGTGAAACACTCTGATATACCCCACACCCCTCACTATAACACTCTGATACATCCCACACCCCTCACTGTAACACTCTCATATACCCCACACCACCTCATTGTTACACTCTGATATATCCCACACCCCTCAGTGAAACACTGATATATCCCACACCACTCACTGTAACACTCTGATATACCCCACACACCCTCACTGTAACATTCTGATGTAACCCAGACCCCTCACTGTAACACTCTGATATACCCCTCACTGTGACACTCTGATATATCCAACATCCCTCACTATAACAATCTGATATATCCCACACCCCTCACTGTAACACTCTGATATACCCCATACCCCTCACTGTAACACTCTGATATACTCCACACCCCCTCACTATAACACACTGAAATACCCCACACCCCTCGCTGTAACACTCTGATATATCCCACACCCCTCAGTGAAACACTGATATATCCCACACCCCTCACTGTAACATTCTGATATATCCCTCACCCCTCACTGTAACACTCTGATATACCCCACACCCCTCAGTGAAGCACTCTGATATACCCCACAACCCTCACTGTAACACTCTGATATACCCCACACCCCTCACTGTGACACTCTGATATATCCAACATCCCTCACTATAACAATCTGATATATCCCACACCCCTCACTGTAACACTCTGATATACCCCATACCCCTCACTGTAACACTCTGATATACTCCACACCCCCTCACTATAACACACTGAAATACCCCACACCCCTCGCTGTAACACTCTGATATATCCCACACCCCTCAGTGAAACACTGATATATCCCACACCCCTCACTGTAACATTCTGATATATCCCTCACCCCTCACTGTAACACTCTGATATACCCCACACCCCTCAGTGAAGCACTCTGATATACCCCACAACCCTCACTGTAACACTCTGATATACCCCATACCCCTCACTGTAACACTCTGATATATCCCACACCCCTCAGTGAAACACTCTGATATACCCCACACACCTCACTGTAAAACTGATATACCCCATACCCCTCACTGTAACACTCTGATAGACCCCACACCCCTCACTGTGACACTCTGATATACCTCACCCCCCCTCAATGTAACACTCTGATATACCCCACACACCTCACTGTAACACTGATATATCCCACAACCCTCACTGCAACACTCTGATATATCCCACACCCCCTCACTGTAACACTGATATATCCCACACCGCTCACTGTAACACTGATATACCCCACACCCCTCAGTGAAACACTCTGATATACCCCACACCCCTCACTATAACACTCTGATACATCCCACACCCCTCACTGTAACACTCTCATATACCCCACACCACCTCATTGTTACACTCTGAAATTTCCTACACGCCTCAGTGAAACACTGATATATCCCACACCACTCACAGTAACACTCTGATATACCCCATACACCCTCACTGTAACATTCTGATATACCCCAGACCCCTCACTGTAACACTCTGATATACCCCACACCCCTCACTGTGACACTCTGATATAACCAACATCCCTCACTATAACAATCTGATATATCCCACACCCCTCACTGTAACACTCTGATATACCCCATACCCCTCACTGTAACACTCTGATATACTCCACACCCCCTCACTATAACACACTGATATACCCCACACCCCTCGCTGTAACACTCTGATATATCCCACACCCCTCAGTGAAACACTGATATATCCCACACCCCTCACTGTAACATTCTGATATATCCCTCACCCCTCACTGTAACACTCTGATATACTCCACACCCCTCAGTGAAGCACTCTGATATACCCCACAACCCTCACTGTAACACTCTGATAGACCCCACACCCCTCACTGTGACACACTGATATACCTCACTCCCCCCTCACTGTAACACTCTGATATACCCCACACACCTCACTGTAACACTCTGATATACCCCACACACCTCACTGTAACACTGATATACCCCACACCCCTCACTGTCACACTCTGGTAGACCCCACACCCCTCACTGTGACACACTGATATACCTCACCCCCCTCACTGTAACACTCTGATATACCTCACCCCCCCTCACTGTAACACTCTGATATACCCCACACACCTCACTGTAACACTGATATACCCCAAACCCCTCACAGTAACACTCTGATAGACCCCACACGCCTCACTGTGACACTCTGATATACCTCACCACCCCTACACTGTAACACTCTGATATACCTCACCCACCCCCCCTCACTGTAACACTCTGATATACCCCACACACCTCTCTGTAACACTGATATATCCCACACCCCTCACTGTAACACTGATATACCGCACACCCCTCAGTGAAACACTCTGATATACCCCACACCCCTCACTATAACACTCTGATATATCCCACACCCCTCACTGTAACACTCTCATATACCCCACACCCCCTCATTGTAACACTCTGATATATCCCACACCCCTCAGTGAAACACTGATATATCCCACACCACTCACTGTAACACTCTGATATACCCCACACATCCTCACTGTAACATTCTGATATAACCCAGACCCCTCACTGTAACACTCTGATATACCCCACACCCCTCACTGTGACATTCTGATATATCCCACATCCCTCACTATAACACTCTGATATATCCCACACCCCTCACTGTAACACTCTGATATACCCCATACCCCTCACTGTAACACTCTGATATACTCCACACACTTCACTGTAACACTCTGATATACGCCACACCCCTCACTGTAACATTCTGATATATCCCTCACCCCTCACTGTAACACTCTGATATACCCCACACCCCTCAGTGAAGCACTCTGATATACCCCACAACCCTCACTGTAACACTCTGATATACCCCATACCCCTCACTGTAACACTCTGATATATCCCACACCCCTCAGTGAAACACTCTGATATACCCCACACACCTCACTGTAAAACTGATATACCCCATACCCCTCACTGTAACACTCTGATAGACCCCACACCCCTCACTGTGACACTCTGATATACCTCACCCCCCCTCAATGTAACACTCTGTTATACCCCACACACCTCACTGTAACACTGATATATCCCACAACCCTCACTGCAACACTCTGATATATCCCACACCCCCTCACTGTAACACTGATATATCCCACACCCCTCACTGTAACACTGATATACCCCACACCCCTCAGTGAAACACTCTGATATACCCCACACCCCTCACTATAACACTCTGATACATCCCACACCCCTCACTGTAACACTCTCATATACCCCACACCACCTCATTGTTACACTCTGAAATATCCCACACCCCTCAGTGAAACACTGATATATCCCACACCACTCACTGTAACACTCTGATATACCCCATACACCCTCACTGTAACATTCTGATATACCCCAGACCCCTCACTGTAACACTCTGATATACCCCACACCCCTCACTGTGACACTCTGATATATCCAACATCCCTCACTATAACAATCTGATATATCCCACACCCCTCACTGTAACACTCTGATATACCCCATACCCCTCACTGTAACACTCTGATATACTCCACACCCCCTCACTATAACACACTGATATACCCCACACCCCTCGCTGTAACACTCTGATATATCCCACACCCCTCAGTGTAACACTGATATATCCCACACCCCTCACTGTAACATTCTGATATATCCCTCACCCCTCACTGTAACACTCTGATATACCCCACACCCCTCAGTGAAGCACTCTGATATACCCCACAACCCTCACTGTAACACTCTGATAGACCCCACACCCCTCACTGTGACACACTGATATACCTCACTCCCCCCTCACTGTAACACTCTGATATACCCCACACACCTCACTGTAACACTCTGATATACCTCACTGTAACACTGATATACCCCACACCCCTCACTGTCACACTCTGGTAGACCCCACACCCCTCACTGTGACACACTGATATACCTCACCCCCCTCACTGTAACACTCTGATATACCTCACCCCCCCTCACTGTAACACTCTGATATACCCCACACACCTCACTGTAACACTGATATACCCCAAACCCCTCACAGTAACACTCTGATAGACCCCACACGCCTCACTGTGACACTCTGATATACCTCACCACCCCTACACTGTAACACTCTGATATACCTCACCCACCCCCCCTCACTGTAACACTCTGATATACCCCACACACCTCTCTGTAACACTGATATATCCCACAACCCTCACTGCAACACTCTGATATATCCCACACACCCTCACTGTAACACTGATATATCCCACACCCCTCACTGTAACACTGATATACCGCACACCCCTCAGTGAAACACTCTGATATACCCCACACCCCTCACTATAACACTCTGATATATCCCACACCCCTCACTGTAACACTCTCATATACCCCACATCCCCTCATTGTAACACTCTGATATATCCCACACCCCTCAGTGAAACACTGATATATCCCACACCACTCACTGTAACACTCTGATATACCCCACACCCCTCACTGTAACACTCTGATATACCCCAGACCCCTCAAGGTAACACTCTGATATACCCCACACCCCTCACTGTGACACTCTGATATATCCCACATCCCTCACTATAACACTCTGATATATCCCACACCCTTCACTGTAACACTCTGATATACCCCATACCCCTCGCTGTAACACTCTGATATATCCCACGCCCCTCAGTGAAACACTGATATGTCCCACACCCCTCACTGTAACACTCTGATATACCCCATACCCCCTAACTGTAACACTGATATATCCCACACCCCTCACTGTAACACTGATATACCCCACACCACTCAGTGAAACTCTCTGATATACCCCACGCCCCTCACTATAACACTCTGATATATCCCACACCCCTCACTGTAACACTCTGATATACCCCACACACCCTCAATGTAACATTCTGATATACCCCAGACCCCTCAAGGTAACACTCTGATATACCCCACACCCCTCACTGTGACACTCTGATATATCCCACATCCCTCACTATAACACTCTGATATATCCCACACCCTTCACTGTAACACTCTGATATACCCCATACCCCTCACTGTAACACTCTGATATACTCCACACCCCCTCACTATAACACACTGATATATCCCACACCCCTCGCTGTAACACTCAGATATATCCCACACCCCTCAGTGAAACACTGATATATCCCACACCCCTCACCGTAACATTCTGATATACCCCCCACGCCCCACTGTAACACTCTGATATACCCCACACCCCTCACCGTAACACTCTGATATACTCCACACCCCCTCACTATGACACACTGATATACCCCAAACCCCTCACTGTGACACTCTGATCTACCCCACACCCCTCACTGTGACACTCTGATATACTCCACACCCCTCACTGTAACACTCTGATATACCCCACACCCCTCACTGTGACACCCTGATATACCTCACCCCCCCTCACTGTACCACTCTGATATACCTCACCCCACTCACTGTAACACTCTGATATACCCCACACCCCTCACTGTGACACTCTGATATACCCCACACCCCTCACTGTAACACTCTGATATACCCCACTCACCCCACTGTGACAGTCTGGTATACCCCACACCCCTCACCGTAACACTCTGATATGCACCCCACACCCCACTGTAACACTCTGATATACCGCACACCCCTCACCGTAACTCTCTGATATACCCCACACTCCTTACTGTGACACTCTGATATACCCCACACCCTTCACTGTGAAACTCTGATATACCCCACACCCCTCACTGTAACACTCTGATAAACCCCACACCCCTCACTGTAACACTCTGATATACCCCCCACACCCCACTGTAACACTCTGATATACTCCACACCCCTCACCGTAACACTCTGAGATACCCCACACTCCTCACTGTAACACTCTGATATACCCCACACACCTCACTGTAACACTGATATTTCCCACACCCTCACTGTAACACTGAGATACCTCACACCGCTCACTGTAACACTGATATACCCCACACCCCTCAGTGAAACACTCTGATATACCCCACACCCCTCACTATAACACTCTGATATATCCCACACCCCTCACTGTGACACTCTGATCTACCCCACATCCCTCACTGTGACACTCTGATATACTCCACACCCCTCACTGTAACACTCTGATATACCCCACACCCCTCACTGTGACACCCTGATATACCTCACCCCCCCTCACTGTACCACTCTGATATACCTCACCCCACTCACTGTAACACTCTGATATACCCCACACCCCTCACTGTAACACTCTGATATACCCCACACACCCTCACTGTAACATTCTGATATAACCCAGACCCCTCACTGTAACACTCTGATATACCCCACACCCCTCACTGTGACACTCTGATATATCCCACATCCCTCACTATAACACTCTGATATATCCCACACCCCTCACTGTAACACTCTGATATACCCCATACGCCTCACTGTAACACTCTGATATATCCCACACCCCTCACTGTAACACTCTGATATACCCCATACCCCTCACTGTAACACTCTGATATACTCCACACCCCTCACTGTAACACTCTGATATACCCCATACCCCTCGCTGTAACACTCTGATATATCCCACGCCCCTCAGTGAAACACTGATATGTCCCACACCCTTCACTGTAACACTCTGATATACCCCATACCCCCTAACTGTAACACTGATATATCCCACACCCCTCACTGTAACACTGATATACCCCACACCACTCAGTGAAACTCTCTGATATACCCGACGCCCCACACTATAACACTCTGATATATCCCACACCCCTCACTGTAACACTCTCATATACCCCACACCCCTCATTGTAACACTCTGATATATCCCACACCCCTCAGTGAAACAGTGATATATCCCACACCCCTCACTGTAACACTCTGATATACCCCACACACCCTCACTGTAACATTCTGATATACCCCAGACCCCTCAAGGTAACACTCTGATATACCCCACACCCCTCACTGTGACACTCTGATATATCCCACATCCCTCACTATAACACTCTGATATATCCCACACCCCTCACTGTAACACTCTGATATACCCCATACCCCTCACTGTAACACTCTGATATACTCCACACCCCCTCACTATAACACACTGATATATCCCACACCCCTCGCTGTAACACTCTGATATATCCCACACCCCTCAGTGAAACACTGATATATCCCACACCCCTCACTGTAACATTTTGATATACCCCACACCCTTCACTGGAACACTCTGATATACCCCACACCCCTCACCGTAACATTCTGATATACCCCCCACGCCCCACTGTAACACTCTGATATACCACACACCCCTCACCGTAACACTCTGATATACTCCACACCCCCTCACTATGACACACTGATATACCCCAAACCCCTCACTGTGACACTCTGATCTACCCCACACCCCTCACTGTGACACTCTGATATACTCCACACCCCTCACTGTAACACTCTGATATACCCCACACCCCTCACTGTGACACCCTGATATACCTCACCCCCCCTCACTGTACCACTCTGATATACCTCACCCCACTCACTGTAACACTCTGATATACCCCACACCCCTCACTGTGACACTCTGATATACCCCACACCCCTCACTGTAACACTCTGATATACCCCACTCACCCCACTGTGACAGTCTGGTATACCCCACACCCCTCACCATAACACTCTGATATACACCCCACTGTAACACTCTGATATACCGCACACCCCTCACCGTAACTCTCTGATATACCCCACACTCCTCACTGTGACACTCTGATATACCCCACACCCCTCACTGTGACACTCTGATATACTCCACACCCCTCACTGTGACACTCTGATATACCCCACACCCTTCACTGTGACACTCTGATATACCCCACACCCCTCACTGTAACACTCTGATATACCCCACACCCCTCACTGTAACACTCTGATATACCCTACACACCCCACTGTAACACTCTGATATACCCCACACCCCTCACCGTAACACTCGGAGATACCCCACACTCCTCACTGTAACACTCTGATATACCCCACACACCTCACTGTAACACTGATATTTCCCACACCCTCACTGTAACACTGAGATACCTCACACCGCTCACTGTAACACTGATATACCCCACACCCCTCAGTGAAACACTCTGATATACCCCACACCCCTCACTATAACACTCTGATATTTCCCACACCCCTCACTGTGACACTCTGATCTACCCCACACCCCTCACTGTGACACTCTGATATACTCCACACCCCTCACTGTAACACTCTGATATACCCCACACCCCTCACTGTGACACCCTGATATACCTCACCCCCCCTCACTGTACCACTCTGATATACCTCACCCCACTCACTGTAACACTCTGATATACTCCACACCCCTCACTGTGACACTCTGTTATACCCCACACCCCTCACTGTAACACTCTGATATACCCCACTCACCCCACTGTGACAGTCTGGTATACCCCACACCCCTCACCGTAACACTCTGATATACCCCCCACACCCCACTGTAACACTCTGATATACCGCACACCCCTCACCGTAACTCTCTGATATACCCCACACTCCTCACTGTGACACTCTGATATACCCCACACCCCTCACTGTGACACTCTGATATACTCCACACCCCTCACTGTGACACTCTGATGTACCCCACACCCTTCACTGTGACACTCTGATATACCCCACACCCCTCACTGTAACACTCTGATATACCCCACACCCCTCACTGTAACACTCTGATATACCCCCCACACCCCACTGTAACACTCTGATATACCCCACACCCCTCACCGTAACACTCTGAGATACCCCACACTCCTCACTGTAACACTCTGATATACCCCACACACCTCACTGTAACACTGATATTTCCCACACCCTCACTGTAACACTGAGATACCTCACACCGCTCACTGTAACACTGATATACCCCACACCCCTCACGAGAACACTCTGATATATCCCACACCCCTCACTCTAACACTCTCATATACCACACACCACCTCATTGTTACACTCTGATATATCCCACACCCCTCAGTGAAACACTGATATATCCCACACCCCTCACTGTAACACTCTGCTATACCCCACACACCCTCACTTTAACATTCTGATATACCACAGACCCCTCACTGTAACACTCTGATATACCCCATACCCCTCACTGTAACACTCTGATATACTCCACACCCCTCACTGTAACACTCTGATATACCCCATACCCCTCGCTGTAACACTCTGATATATCCCACACCCCTCAGTGAAACACTGATATATCCCACACCCCTCACTGTAACATTCTGATATACCCCACACCCCTCACTGTAACACTCTGATATTCCCCAAACCCCTCACTGTAACACTCTGATATACCCCATACCCCTCACTGTAACACTCTGACATACCCCACACCCCCTCACTGTAACACTCTGATATACCCCACACCCCTCACTGTAACACTCTGATATACCCCACTCACCCCACTGTGACAGTCTGGTATACCCCACACCCCTCACCGTAACACTCTGATATACCCCCCACACCCCACTGTAACACTCTGATATACCTCATACCCCTCACCGTAACACTCTGATATACTCCACACCCCTGACTGTAACACTCTGATATACCCCACACCCCACACTGTGACACTCTGATATACCCCACACCCCTCTCTGTAACACTCTGATAGACCCCACACCCCTCACTGTGACACTCTGATATACCTCACCCCCCTCACTGTAACACTCTGATATACACCACACACCTCACTGTAACACTGATATACCCCACACACCTCACTGTCACACTCTGATAGACCCCACACCCCTCACTGTGACACACTGATATACCTCACCCCCCTCACTGTAACACTCTGATATACCTCAGCCCCCTCACTGTAACACTCTGATATACCCCACACACCTCACTGTAAAACTGATATATCCCATACCCCTCACTGTAACACTCTGATATACCTCATACCCCTCACCGTAACACTCTGATATACTCCACACCCCTGACTGTAACACTCTGATATACCCCACACCCCACACTGTGACACTCTGATATACCCCACACCCCTCTCTGTAACACTCTGATAGACCCCACACCCCTCACTGTGACACTCTGATATACCTCACCCCCCTCACTGTAACACTCTGATATACACCACACACCTCACTGTAACACTGATATACCCCACACACCTCACTGTCACACTCTGATAGACCCCACACCCCTCACTGTGACACACTGATATACCTCACCCCCCTCACTGTAACACTCTGATATACCTCAGCCCCCTCACTGTAACACTCTGATATACCCCACACACCTCACTGTAAAACTGATATATCCCATACCCCTCACTGTAACACTCTGATAGACCCCACACCCCTCACTGTAACACTCTGATATACTCCACACCCCTCACTGTAACACTCTGATATTCCTCACCCGCCCTAAATCTAACACTCTGATATACCCCACACCCCTCAGTGAAACACTGATATATCCCACACCCCTCACTGTAACACTCTGCTATACCCCACACACCCTCACTTCAACATTCTGATATACCACAGACCCCTCACTGTAACACTCTGATATACCCCATACCCCTCACTGTAACACTCTGATATACTCCACACCCCTCACTGTAACACTCTGATATACCCCATACCCCTCGCTGTAACACTCTGATATATCCCACACCCCTCAGTGAAACACTGATATATCCCACACCCCTCAGTGAAACACTCTGATATACCCACAACCCTCACTGTAACATGCTGATATACCTCACACCCCTCACTGTAACACTCTGACATACCCCACACCCCCTCACTGTAACACTCTGATATACCCCACACCCCTCACTGTAACACTCTGATATACCCCACTCACCCCACTGTGACAGTCTGGTATACCCCACACCCCTCACCGTAACACTCTGATATACCCCCCACACCCCTGACTGTAACAGTCTGATATACCCCACACCCCACACTGTGACACTCTGATATACCCCACACCCCTCTCTGTAACACTCTGATAGACCCCACACCCCTCACTGTGACACTCTGATATACCTCACCCCCCCTCACTGTCCCACTCTGATATACCTCACCCCCCTCACTGTAACACTCTGATATACACCACACACCTCACTGTAACACTGATATACCCCACACCCCTCACTGTCACACTCTGATAGACCCCACACCCCTCACTGTGACACACTGATATACCTCACCCCCCTCACTGTAACACTCTGATATACCTCAGCCCCCCTCACTGTAACACTCTGATATACCCCACACACCTCACTGTAAAACTGATATATCCCATACCCCTCACTGTAACACTCTGATAGACCCCACACCCCTCACTGTGACACTCTGATATACCTCACCCCCCCTCAATGTAACATTCTGAAATACCCCACACCCCTCGCTGTAACACTCTGATATATCCCACACCCCTCAGTGAAACACTGATATATCCCACACCCCTCACTGTAACATTCTGATATATCCCTCACCCCTCACTGTAACACTCTGATATACCCCATACCCCTCAGTGAAGCACTCTGATATACCCCACAACCCTCACTGTAACACTCTGATATACCCCATACCCCTCACTGTAACACTCTGATATATCCCACACCCCTCAGTGAAACACTCTGATATACCCCACACACCTCACTGTAAAACTGATATACCCCATACCCCTCACTGTAACACTCTGATAGACCCCACACCCCTCACTGTGACACTCTGATATACCTCACCCCCCCTCAATGTAACACTCTGATATACCCCACACACCTCACTGTAACACTGATATATCCCACAACCCTCACTGCAACACTCTGATATATCCCACACCCCCTCACTGTAACACTGATATATCCCACACCCCTCACTGTAACACTGATATACCCCACCCCTCAGTGAAACACTCTGATATACCCCACACCCCTCATTATAACACTCTGATACATCCCACACCCCTCACTGTAACACTCTCATATACCCCACACCACCTCATTGTTACACTCTGATATATCCCACACCCCTCAGTGAAACACTGATATATCCCACACCACTCACTGTAACACTCTGATATACCCCACACACCTCACTGTAACACTGATATACCTCACCCCCCTCACTGTCACACTCTGATATACCTCACCCCCCCTCACTGTAACACTCTAATATACCCCACACACCTCACTGTAACACTGATATACCCCAAACCCCTCACAGTAACACTCTGATAGACCCCACACTCCTCACTGTAACACTCTGATATACCCCACACACCTCACTGTAACACTGATATTTCCCACACCCTCACTGTAACACTGAGATACCTCACACCGCTCACTGTAACACTGATATACCCCACACCCCTCAGTGAAACACTCTGATATACCCCACACCCCTCACTATAACACTCTGATATACCCCACACCCCTCACTGTGACACCCTGATATACCTCATCCCCCTCACTGTACCACTCTGATATACCTCACCCCACTCACTGTAACACTCTGATATACTCCACACCCCTCACTGTGACACTCTGATATACCCCACACCCCTCACTGTAACACTCTGATATACCCCACTCACCCCAGTGTGACAGTCTGGTATACCCCACACCCCTCACCGTAACACTCTGATATACCCCCCACACCCCACTGTAACACTCTGATATACCGCACACCCCTCACCGTAACTCTCTGACATACCCCACACTCCTCACTGTGACACTCTGATATACCCCACACCCCTCACTGTGACACTCTGATATACTCCACACCCCTCACTGTGACACTCTGATGTACCCCACACCCTTCACTGTGACACTCTGATATACCCCACACCCCTCACTGTAACACTCTGATATACCCCACACCCCTCACTGTAACACTCTGATATACCCTCCACACCCCACTGTAACACTCTGATATACACCACACCCCTCACCGTAACACTCTGAGATACCCCACACTCCTCACTGTAACACTCTGATATACCCCACACACCTCACTGTAACACTGATATTTCCCACACCCTCACTGTAACACTGAGATACCTCACACCGCTCACTGTAACACTGATATACCCCACACCCCTCAGTGAAACACTCTGATATGCCCCACACCCCTCACTATAACACTCTGATATATCCCACACCCCTCACTGTAACACTCTCATATACCCCACACCACCTCATTGTTACACTCTGATATATCCCACACCCCTCAGTGAAACACTGATATATCCCACACCCCTCACTGTAACACTCTGCTATACCCCACACACCCTCACTTTAACATTCTGATATACCCCATACCCCTCACTGTAACACTCTGATATACTCCACACCCCTCACTGTAACACTCTGATATACCCCATACCCCTCGCTGTAACACTCTGATATATCCCACACCCCTCAGTGAAACACTGATATATCCCACACCCCTCACTGTAATATTCTGATATACCCCACACCCCTCACTGTAACACTCTGATATTCCCCAAACCCCTCACTGTAACACTCTGATATACCCCATACCCCTCACTGTAACACTCTGATATACCTCATACCCCTCACCGTAACACTCTGATATACTCCACACCCCTGACTGTAACACTCTGATATACCTCACACCCCTCACTGTAACACTCTGACATACCCCACACCCCCTCACTGTAACACTCTGATATACCCCACACCCCTCACTGTAACACTCTGATATACCCCACTCACCCCACTGTGACAGTCTGGTATACCCCACACCCCTCACCGTAACGCTCTGATATACCCCCCACACCCCACTGTAACACTCTGATATACCTCATACCCCTCACCGTAACACTCTGATATACTCCACACCCCTGACTGTAACACTCTGATATACCCCACACCCCACACTGTGACACTCTGATATACCCCACACCCCTCTCTGTAACACTCTGATAGACCCCACACCCCTCACTGTGACACTCTGATATACCTCACCCCCCCTCACTGTACCACTCTGATATACCTCACCCCCCTCACTGTAACACTCTGATATACACCACACACATCACTGTAACACTGATATACCCCACACCCCTCACTGTCACACTCTGATAGACCCCACACCCCTCACTGTGACACACTGATATACCTCACCCCCCTCACTGTAACACTCTGATATACCTCAGCCCCCCTCACTATAACACTCTGATATACCCCACACACCTCACTGTAAAACTGATATATCCCACACCCCTCACTGTAACACTCTGATATACCCCACACACCCTCACTGTAACATTCTGATATACCCCAGACCCCTCAAGGTAACACTCTGATATACCCCACACCCCTCACTGTGACACTCTGATATATCCCACATCCCTCACTATAACACTCTGATATATCCCACACCCCTCACTGTAACACTCTGATATACCCCATACCCCTCACTGTAACACTCTGATATACTCCACACCCCCTCACTATAACACACTGATATATCCCACACCCCTCGCTGTAACACTCTGATATATCCCACACCCCTCAGTGAAACACTGATATATCCCACACCCCTCACTGTAACATTTTGATATACCCCACACCCTTCACTGGAACACTCTGATATACCCCACACCCCTCACCGTAACATTCTGATATACCCCCCACGCCCCACTGTAACACTCTGATATACCACACACCCCTCACCGTAACACTCTGATATACTCCACACCCCCTCACTATGACACACTGATATACCCCAAACCCCTCACTGTGACACTCTGATCTACCCCACACCCCTCACTGTGACACTCTGATATACTCCACACCCCTCACTGTAACACTCTGATATACCCCACACCCCTCACTGTGACACCCTGATATACCTCACCCCCCCTCACTGTACCACTCTGATATACCTCACCCCACTCACTGTAACACTCTGATATACCCCACACCCCTCACTGTGACACTCTGATATACCCCACACCCCTCACTGTAACACTCTGATATACCCCACTCACCCCACTGTGACAGTCTGGTATACCCCACACCCCTCACCATAACACTCTGATATACACCCCACTGTAACACTCTGATATACCGCACACCCCTCACCGTAACTCTCTGATATACCCCACACTCCTCACTGTGACACTCTGATATACCCCACACCCCTCACTGTGACACTCTGATATACTCCACACCCCTCACTGTGACACTCTGATATACCCCACACCCTTCACTGTGACACTCTGATATACCCCACACCCCTCACTGTAACACTCTGATATACCCCACACCCCTCACTGTAACACTCTGATATACCCTACACACCCCACTGTAACACTCTGATATACCCCACACCCCTCACCGTAACACTCGGAGATACCCCACACTCCTCACTGTAACACTCTGATATACCCCACACACCTCACTGTAACACTGATATTTCCCACACCCTCACTGTAACACTGAGATACCTCACACCGCTCACTGTAACACTGATATACCCCACACCCCTCAGTGAAACACTCTGATATACCCCACACCCCTCACTATAACACTCTGATATTTCCCACACCCCTCACTGTGACACTCTGATCTACCCCACACCCCTCACTGTGACACTCTGATATACTCCACACCCCTCACTGTAACACTCTGATATACCCCACACCCCTCACTGTGACACCCTGATATACCTCACCCCCCCTCACTGTACCACTCTGATATACCTCACCCCACTCACTGTAACACTCTGATATACTCCACACCCCTCACTGTGACACTCTGTTATACCCCACACCCCTCACTGTAACACTCTGATATACCCCACTCACCCCACTGTGACAGTCTGGTATACCCCACACCCCTCACCGTAACACTCTGATATACCCCCCACACCCCACTGTAACACTCTGATATACCGCACACCCCTCACCGTAACTCTCTGATATACCCCACACTCCTCACTGTGACACTCTGATATACCCCACACCCCTCACTGTGACACTCTGATATACTCCACACCCCTCACTGTGACACTCTGATGTACCCCACACCCTTCACTGTGACACTCTGATATACCCCACACCCCTCACTGTAACACTCTGATATACCCCACACCCCTCACTGTAACACTCTGATATACCCCCCACACCCCACTGTAACACTCTGATATACCCCACACCCCTCACCGTAACACTCTGAGATACCCCACACTCCTCACTGTAACACTCTGATATACCCCACACACCTCACTGTAACACTGATATTTCCCACACCCTCACTGTAACACTGAGATACCTCACACCGCTCACTGTAACACTGATATACCCCACACCCCTCACGAGAACACTCTGATATATCCCACACCCCTCACTCTAACACTCTCATATACCCCACACCACCTCATTGTTACACTCTGATATATCCCACACCCCTCAGTGAAACACTGATATATCCCACACCCCTCACTGTAACACTCTGCTATACCCCACACACCCTCACTTTAACATTCTGATATACCACAGACCCCTCACTGTAACACTCTGATATACCCCATACCCCTCACTGTAACACTCTGATATACTCCACACCCCTCACTGTAACACTCTGATATACCCCATACCCCTCGCTGTAACACTCTGATATATCCCACACCCCTCAGTGAAACACTGATATATCCCACACCCCTCACTGTAACATTCTGATATACCCCACACCCCTCACTGTAACACTCTGATATTCCCCAAACCCCTCACTGTAACACTCTGATATACCCCATACCCCTCACTGTAACACTCTGACATACCCCACACCCCCTCACTGTAACACTCTGATATACCCCACACCCCTCACTGTAACACTCTGATATACCCCACTCACCCCACTGTGACAGTCTGGTATACCCCACACCCCTCACCGTAACACTCTGATATACCCCCCACACCCCACTGTAACACTCTGATATACCTCATACCCCTCACCGTAACACTCTGATATACTCCACACCCCTGACTGTAACACTCTGATATACCCCACACCCCACACTGTGACACTCTGATATACCCCACACCCCTCTCTGTAACACTCTGATAGACCCCACACCCCTCACTGTGACACTCTGATATACCTCACCCCCCTCACTGTAACACTCTGATATACACCACACACCTCACTGTAACACTGATATACCCCACACACCTCACTGTCACACTCTGATAGACCCCACACCCCTCACTGTGACACACTGATATACCTCACCCCCCTCACTGTAACACTCTGATATACCTCAGCCCCCTCACTGTAACACTCTGATATACCCCACACACCTCACTGTAAAAGTGATATATCCCATACCCCTCACTGTAACACTCTGATATACCTCATACCCCTCACCGTAACACTCTGATATACTCCACACCCCTGACTGTAACACTCTGATATACCCCACACCCCACACTGTGACACTCTGATATACCCCACACCCCTCTCTGTAACACTCTGATAGACCCCACACCCCTCACTGTGACACTCTGATATACCTCACCCCCCTCACTGTAACACTCTGATATACACCACACACCTCACTGTAACACTGATATACCCCACACACCTCACTGTCACACTCTGATAGACCCCACACCCCTCACTGTGACACACTGATATACCTCACCCCCCTCACTGTAACACTCTGATATACCTCAGCCCCCTCACTGTAACACTCTGATATACCCCACACACCTCACTGTAAAACTGATATATCCCATACCCCTCACTGTAACACTCTGATAGACCCCACACCCCTCACTGTAACACTCTGATATACTCCACACCCCTCACTGTAACACTCTGATATTCCTCACCCGCCCTAAATCTAACACTCTGATATACCCCACACCCCTCAGTGAAACACTGATATATCCCACACCCCTCACTGTAACACTCTGCTATACCCCACACACCCTCACTTCAACATTCTGATATACCACAGACCCCTCACTGTAACACTCTGATATACCCCATACCCCTCACTGTAACACTCTGATATACTCCACACCCCTCACTGTAACACTCTGATATACCCCATACCCCTCGCTGTAACACTCTGATATATCCCACACCCCTCAGTGAAACACTGATATATCCCACACCCCTCAGTGAAACACTCTGATATACCCACAACTCTCACTGTAACATGCTGATATACCTCACACCCCTCACTGTAACACTCTGACATACCCCACACCCCCTCACTGTAACACTCTGATATACCCCACACCCCTCACTGTAACACTCTGATATACCCCACTCACCCCACTGTGACAGTCTGGTATACCCCACACCCCTCACCGTAACACTCTGATATACCCCCCACACCCCTGACTGTAACAGTCTGATATACCCCACACCCCACACTGTGACACTCTGATATACCCCACACCCCTCTCTGTAACACTCTGATAGACCCCACACCCCTCACTGTGACACTCTGATATACCTCACCCCCCCTCACTGTCCCACTCTGATATACCTCACCCCCCTCACTGTAACACTCTGATATACACCACACACCTCACTGTAACACTGATATACCCCACACCCCTCACTGTCACACTCTGATAGACCCCACACCCCTCACTGTGACACACTGATATACCTCACCCCCCTCACTGTAACACTCTGATATACCTCAGCCCCCCTCACTGTAACACTCTGATATACCCCACACACCTCACTGTAAAACTGATATATCCCATACCCCTCACTGTAACACTCTGATAGACCCCACACCCCTCACTGTGACACTCTGATATACCTCACCCCCCCTCAATGTAACATTCTGAAATACCCCACACCCCTCGCTGTAACACTCTGATATATCCCACACCCCTCAGTGAAACACTGATATATCCCACACCCCTCACTGTAACATTCTGATATATCCCTCACCCCTCACTGTAACACTCTGATATACCCCATACCCCTCAGTGAAGCACTCTGATATACCCCACAACCCTCACTGTAACACTCTGATATACCCCATACCCCTCACTGTAACACTCTGATATATCCCACACCCCTCAGTGAAACACTCTGATATACCCCACACACCTCACTGTAAAACTGATATACCCCATACCCCTCACTGTAACACTCTGATAGACCCCACACCCCTCACTGTGACACTCTGATATACCTCACCCCCCCTCAATGTAACACTCTGATATACCCCACACACCTCACTGTAACACTGATATATCCCACAACCCTCACTGCAACACTCTGATATATCCCACACCCCCTCACTGTAACACTGATATATCCCACACCCCTCACTGTAACACTGATATACCCCACCCCTCAGTGAAACACTCTGATATACCCCACACCCCTCATTATAACACTCTGATACATCCCACACCCCTCACTGTAACACTCTCATATACCCCACACCACCTCATTGTTACACTCTGATATATCCCACACCCCTCAGTGAAACACTGATATATCCCACACCACTCACTGTAACACTCTGATATACCCCACACACCTCACTGTAACACTGATATACCTCACCCCCCTCACTGTCACACTCTGATATACCTCACCCCCCCTCACTGTAACACTCTAATATACCCCACACACCTCACTGTAACACTGATATACCCCAAACCCCTCACAGTAACACTCTGATAGACCCCACACTCCTCACTGTAACACTCTGATATACCCCACACACCTCACTGTAACACTGATATTTCCCACACCCTCACTGTAACACTGAGATACCTCACACCGCTCACTGTAACACTGATATACCCCACACCCCTCAGTGAAACACTCTGATATACCCCACACCCCTCACTATAACACTCTGATATACCCCACACCCCTCACTGTGACACCCTGATATACCTCACCCCCCCTCACTGTACCACTCTGATATACCTCACCCCACTCACTGTAACACTCTGATATACTCCACACCCCTCACTGTGACACTCTGATATACCCCACACCCCTCACTGTAACACTCTGATATACCCCACTCACCCCAGTGTGACAGTCTGGTATACCCCACACCCCTCACCGTAACACTCTGATATACCCCCCACACCCCACTGTAACACTCTGATATACCGCACACCCCTCACCGTAACTCTCTGACATACCCCACACTCCTCACTGTGACACTCTGATATACCCCACACCCCTCACTGTGACACTCTGATATACTCCACACCCCTCACTGTGACACTCTGATGTACCCCACACCCTTCACTGTGACACTCTGATATACCCCACACCCCTCACTGTAACACTCTGATATACCCCACACCCCTCACTGTAACACTCTGATATACCCTCCACACCCCACTGTAACACTCTGATATACACCACACCCCTCACCGTAACACTCTGAGATACCCCACACTCCTCACTGTAACACTCTGATATACCCCACACACCTCACTGTAACACTGATATTTCCCACACCCTCACTGTAACACTGAGATACCTCACACCGCTCACTGTAACACTGATATACCCCACACCCCTCAGTGAAACACTCTGATATGCCCCACACCCCTCACTATAACACTCTGATATATCCCACACCCCTCACTGTAACACTCTCATATACCCCACACCACCTCATTGTTACACTCTGATATATCCCACACCCCTCAGTGAAACACTGATATATCCCACACCCCTCACTGTAACACTCTGCTATACCCCACACACCCTCACTTTAACATTCTGATATACCCCATACCCCTCACTGTAACACTCTGATATACTCCACACCCCTCACTGTAACACTCTGATATACCCCATACCCCTCGCTGTAACACTCTGATATATCCCACACCCCTCAGTGAAACACTGATATATCCCACACCCCTCACTGTAATATTCTGATATACCCCACACCCCTCACTGTAACACTCTGATATTCCCCAAACCCCTCACTGTAACACTCTGATATACCCCATACCCCTCACTGTAACACTCTGATATACCTCATACCCCTCACCGTAACACTCTGATATACTCCACACCCCTGACTGTAACACTCTGATATACCTCACACCCCTCACTGTAACACTCTGACATACCCCACACCCCCTCACTGTAACACTCTGATATACCCCACACCCCTCACTGTAACACTCTGATATACCCCACTCACCCCACTGTGACAGTCTGGTATACCCCACACCCCTCACCGTAACGCTCTGATATACCCCCCACACCCCACTGTAACACTCTGATATACCTCATACCCCTCACCGTAACACTCTGATATACTCCACACCCCTGACTGTAACACTCTGATATACCCCACACCCCACACTGTGACACTCTGATATACCCCACACCCCTCTCTGTAACACTCTGATAGACCCCACACCCCTCACTGTGACACTCTGATATACCTCACCCCCCCTCACTGTACCACTCTGATATACCTCACCCCCCTCACTGTAACACTCTGATATACACCACACACCTCACTGTAACACTGATATACCCCACACCCCTCACTGTCACACTCTGATAGACCCCACACCCCTCACTGTGACACACTGATATACCTCACCCCCCTCACTGTAACACTCTGATATACCTCAGCCCCCCTCACTATAACACTCTGATATACCCCACACACCTCACTGTAAAACTGATATATCCCATACCCCTCACTGTAACACTCTGATAGACCCCACACCCCTCACTGTGACACTCTGATATACCTCACCCCCCTAAATGTAACACTCTGATATACCCCACACCCCTCAGTGAAACACTGATATATCCCACACCCCTCACTGTAACACTCTGCTATACCCCACACACCCTCACTTTAACATTCTGATATACCACAGACCCCTCACTGTAACACTCTGATATACCCCATACCCCTCACTGTAACACTCTGATATATCCCACACCCCTCAGTGAAACACTCTGATATACCCACAACCCTCACTGTAACATGCTGATATACCTCACACCCCTCACTGTAACACTCTGACATACCCCACACCCCCTCACTGTAACACTCTGATATACCCCACACCCCTCACTGTAACACTCTGATATACCCCACTCACCCCACTGTGACAGTCTGGTATACCCCACACCCCTCACCGTAACACTCTGATAGACCCCACACCCCTCACTGTGACACTCTGATAGACCCCACACCCCACACTGTGACACTCTGATATACCCCACACCCCTCTCTGTAACACTCTGATAGACCCCACACCCCTCACTGTGACACTCTGATAGACCCCACACCCCTCACTGTGACACACTGATATACCTCACCCCCCTCACTGTAACACTCTGATATACCTCAGCCCCCCTCACTGTAACACTCTGATATACCCCACACACCTCACTGTAAAACTGATATATCCCATACCCCTCACTGTAACACTCTGATAGACCCCACACCCCTCACTGTGACACTCTGATATACCTCTCCCCCCCTCAATGTAACACTCTGAAATACCCCACACCCCTCGCTGTAACACTCTGATATATCCCACACCCCTCAGTGAAACACTGATATATCCCACACCCCTCACTGTAACATTCTGATATATCCCTCACCCCTCACTGTAACACTCTGATATACCCCATACCCCTCAGTGAAGCACTCTGATATACCCCACAACCCTCACTGTAACACTCTGATATACCCCATACCCCTCACTGTAACACTCTGATATATCCCACACCCCTCA